>NC_142708.1:36218863-36519318 GCF_055471065.1 Atractosteus spatula
GGGCATAAAGCAAGTGAGAATGAGTTCCAAACTCAGGGAGAACAGGTGGAGAGGTGTGAAAAGCAAAAACCTGCAAAACATAGAGAGGATTAGAAGGTGTCTGTCATTGAGAGAAGGGGTGTGATCCAAGTTTCAAGGTTATTTTGGTTTTGGTCTTTCTGCAATAAGAGTTCTGACACCCCTCTGTGAGGACGCAGATGTAGAGATCAGAAAGTTCATGACCATTAGAGATAAAATGGAGAAATATCGGTTTGGAGAGATCTGTGTTCCTCACAGCTCCGACACGTTCCTCTTGTCGAAGTATTTCCTTCATATATTAAGGACACTAGACACTTGTCATGGGCACCAGGGATGCAAATATTTTTGTCAGCTGGGCAGAAGACTGCTTCTTTGCTTTCTATACTGGCTTTATTCCTGTGCCCTAAAAGCGATACATTGACTATGTTGATGCTGTCACATGCTCTAATGTCCAATTAGAGCATTTTCTGCATCACTTCACCAATTTACCCATCCCTTAAATTAACAGTTAACATATCTTTCACAGCTCTTCCGTTTCTGGACACAACACTCTCCATTAACCATCCATGACTCTCAGCTTCTGTCTATTACAGAAGGCATGGACTTCCATAACTAAGCCCTCAAAATGCATTGTTTTTTCAATGACAGATGAAACCCAACACACATTATTGACAGGACCCTCACCCGAGCCAAAAAGTCCTTGGATTACCAACTCAAATAGGGACTGCCGGACTCACAACAGCATTTCATTGGTGCTTCCCTACCACCCTTACACCCTTTCTATTCCCAAGACCATCATTAACAACTTTCGCATCCGGACAATTCCATGTCACCCAGATGACATCATTTATTTCTAGGAACCTCATTTACTGCATCACTTACAGAAAGTGCCCAGCAATTCACATAGCTCACCATTTCACCTCTTTCTGATCTTGCTGTTTGCTTCCTCATAGAGAGGTTTTGGAATTCCAATTTCAAAAAGTCACCCGAAACTAAAATTATCCTTAAACTTGTATCACACCTTTCCCCTTCTCTCAATGACAGACACATCTCTTAATAAATCTGCGCTATTCATTTGCAGATTTTGGCTTTCCACGCCTCTCCTGTTTTCCCTGAGTTTGGACAATCATTTTTATTCACTTTATGCCCATTTTCAAACTGCTCCCTGCCCCTTCTTACCCACTCTTCCTTTTGTTCTACTATACGTGATTATTTGCTACCTTCACTCCACTCCCATCTGCTCCATTTTGCTCCACAACTGAAATATTGTGTTTCTTTTCTTTACCTTTCAGCATGGAATGAACCTTTACCTGTGTTTAGTACAACCATGTATTACATTATTATGCACACATCAAACAATTCAAACCTAGGACCTTTAATTTTGACTAAAATCTTATTCCCTAGTATTAGAAAAGCAGATTGTTGATGTTGTCACAATTGTTGTTTTCGTACATTCTCAAATGAAATGCTTATTCAAATGACAATTATTGTAAGTGTACAAATTACACTGTATGAGATTCTTGATTCCAGTTAGTTCATATCCTAGGGCAGTGGTTCTCAAACTTTTTGGACCAAGTACCACCCCTAATCCAACCAAAGCATCCAAGTACCACCTACAAGTCATCATCTCATAGGAACCCCAGAAATTCTCAATGACCAACATGAGCGCGTGTGCACACACACTCACACATACATATAATAAATATTATAATAATAAACTTTATTTCATATAGCGCCTTTAAAGGTGGCTTCTCAAAGTGTTTTACAGAAAAAAGCCAGTAACAACAACTAATAAAAAAGCACCATTTCAGTGAGAGGGGTGAGCCTGTTTAGTCGAGCAAAGCAGATGTGAAATAATTTTTCGAGCCTTGATACAATTCACAACACAGTCTAACAGATTTTAAATCGTCAGGCATTTTCTTGACGGCAAAGGTCTCGCGGTAGATGTTGCGATGTGTCCATTAATTTCTGGAGCAACCTCTCTAATTCGTGCAACTGCACCGCTGTGTCGGCTTGTCATCGCTCTAGCACCGTCTGTACAAACTCCGACACATTTTATCCAGTTGATGCCATTCTCTTCGATAAATTTATTCAGAAGCTGAAATATGTGCTCTCCTGTAGTTCCTGTTGGTAGCGGCTTACAGAACAGAAAGTCCTCATGGACATACCCTCAAACTCGTATCTAACGTAAACGAGCAAATTGGCCAAATCGACTACAGACTCATCTAATTGCAGTAAAAAACATCTGCTCATCTTAACGCGCTCTATCAGTGTACTTTTGATATAATCCATCATTTCAATAATTCTATGAGTGACTGTGTCTTTCAGGGGGAGGGGGGCAGCAGGTCGAGCTGTTTAGCAGCTTTTTCTCCACACATAATACGTGTCAGCTCTTTTGCCAACGGTAAATACGGTTCTTCAAAAATAGTGTGGCTTACCTGCTTTAGCAATCCGCAAGCTTGCATTTTTCCGCGTTTCTGTTTTTATTTCCGTATTTATTTAAAGTTTTTATTTCATGCGCATGGGAGCGAAACACAGAGACGCTTGGTGTATTTTTCTCAAATTAACTTAGAACAGTTCTTAAATATTTTTCTGTTATCTATCACGCTTTCCTGTGCTCACAAGATTACCAGCGTTCGTAGCACGTATTTCCATGCATTCCTGTGTTTACAACTTGGCATTGTTCCAAAATCACGCACATTCTCCTTCCTCCCTATTTGCTGGAGACACAGTAGCTTTTTTTAAATACAATTGGTCACTTGCATCCGTAGCACGCATTCCTATAGAGTGGTATAGAATTACAGAGTATCTCTTGTGTCCACTGAAGTATTAGCGCTCACTGTATCGCAGTACGTAGGCTGCGTATTCGACACGTTTAAAATACAAATATGAAAACCCGTCCCGATTTTTCAGTGCACAGGACACAGTTCCAGGGTCTTTTGGTGTACCACCTGGCGGCACTCCATGTACCACTGCCGGTACGCGTACCACAGTTTGAGAACCACTGTGTATTATTGTCTTAATTTTGTTTACAACAGAAGAAGAATGTTCTGTACTTTATGATCTTTAAGAATTCCAGTCACTGTATATAAATTGTCAGACTAATAATATTCCAAGCCGCTCATCATGTAAAAAGAACACAACTAATTGAACAGTGCATTATCCCAAACGCTTTAAACATGAAAAGTGTTTAATTGCTTTTTAAAGAGTGTTATGTAGTAAGGGGTGGCCCTGAGGAATTTGCCATTGCTCAAAACTCAGGCCTTGAGCCAAGCTGGCTGCATGATAATTGAGAGGTGCAATAAAATTAGACACAACTAGCCTGATGTGAGTCCTTAGCACTCAGAATGAATGGAATTTCAAATGATGAAAAGAAGCTGTTAGGATAGCAACTCCTCTGAGGGCAATTCAGGAGGCTCATAAGACCAGTTGGAAAAGAAAGAGATTCTGCACATAGACTCCAAAGAGGAAGAAGAGACAGCAAGATCTTTGTAGATCACTGCACTACCATGCAATTGGAGTAATGCTCTTCCCAGTTTGTATGAATGATCTGGCAAAGCATTTGCTAGAGTCAGACTGTGCTGGCTAATGGGACTGTGGAACTGAACAAGCTACTAAGACTTGAACAAGATACAACAATAACTTCACTGAGAGGCAGTAATGACAAATCTATTGCACAGGGTTGAGTGCCAGATCAGATTTCTAATCATACATACCATTATACTAAAGATGCAATGATAATAAATTGCATTTGCTGCACACCTAAGCTATTGTGATGCAATTTATTTCTTGTGTATAATTCCATGAATTAATTTTAACATAAGAACACCTAAACACTCAGTTAAACATATTAAACACCATTTATTGTTTACATTGCCCAAGATTCCTCATTTAAAGGAGTACCTATAGTCAAAAATTAAAGTCACATTCTCTCTTCCACAAATCTATGAAATGCTTCTTACCTCTAGTGATTTTTTAAACAATGAAAAAAGAGTACACTGAGATACAAGGAAACATTAAAAGAGACTTTAAAAAGATTAAAAGAGAGCTAAAAAGTATTGCTGTAGAGGTAAAAACTGCTATATCAAACTAGCAAAAGAAAATAAACTATGGTAAAGACCTTTAAAGGGCAAAAGAGAAGCAGATGATCGGGATAACAGGATATAAAAAACAGATGTATAACAGAATAGTCAAAAGTGAAGAAATTTCCAACTGGAGTAATCCATCCATCCATTTTTTAACCGATTTATCCAATATAGTATCTTAAGGGAGCCTATCCCCGCAATCAATGGATGCAAAGCAGTTGACATTCTGTGGATTCTGTAAACACTCACTGTCCTGTCCACCTATTCAACAGTAAAAAGTGAAGAATTTAAATTGAAAAACAATATTAGGATTACAAGGTTAACTAGTTACCGCAGAAATAATACCATGCAGTACAAATATGAGCACCAGAATAATTACAGTTTTAAAAGCAATGTCAAATAAAGATGGGTTAATTGAATGTCTTCTGTCTTGGGTTGAGCACTGCTATATCTAGCAGTCATATCACTCTGCAACTCACAACTAGCAACCCACTGAAGCTAAGCACGTGTGAGCCTGGTCAGTACCTGGATGGGAGACCTCCTGGGAAAAAGTTAAGGTTGTTGCTGGAAGAGGTGTTAGTGGGGCCAGCAGGTGGGCACTCACCCTGCGGTCCATGTGGGTCCTAATGCCCCAGTATAGTGACAGGGACACTATACTGTAAACAGGCGCCATCCTTTGGATGACACGTAAAACTGAGGTCCTGACTCCCTGTGGTCATTAAAAATCCCAGGGCATTTCTCAAAAAGAGTAGGAGTGTAACCCTGGTGTCCTGGTCTAATGTTCCCATTGGCCCTTACCAATCATGGCCTCCTAATAATCCCCATCTATGAACTGGCTTCATTACTCTGCTCTCCTCCCCACTAAAAAAGCCGTCGCATCATCCAGGTGGATGCTGCACATTGGTGGTTGTGGTGGAGGGGAGTCCCCATTACCTGTTAAGCGCTTTGAGTGGAGTGTCCAGAAAAGCACTATATAAGTGTAAGCAATTATTATTATTGTTATTATTATTATTATTATTATCTGAAATGGCTGAAATGACCCTTTTATAACAAAGGGAATGATCTTTTCTGTCCTCTGTACCTGCAGGCGAGTGGAGTGCAGTTCCACCAGGCAGTAGTCCGTCTGTCCAGCAGCCAGGAACAGCAGGCCATTGGGACTGGAGGTCCGAAACCTCGCATGGAAAGAAGTGCGGCTAGATGACTCTACAGTCTTCAACTCCACATAACCATCACCATAAAAGGAGGCTGTGAATGGGAGGAAACATTTAGTGGCTAATAATAGAAAATGATGAAAGAGATGTTGCACTAGGCACAATTCTTCACACTGACACCCCTGTACCCCACACAGGACACTGACACCACTGTGCCCCACACAGGACACTGACATCCTCGTACCCCACACTCTGTCTGCAGTCACAGAGGACACTGACACCCCTGTATCCCACACAGTACACTGACACCCCTGTATCCCACACTCTGTCTGCAGTCATACAGGACACTGACACCCTTGGCTCAGAGCTGGAGGTCTATTTTAGGAATATTTTTTAAAATAAAAACAGAATTCATGATAGTGAAGTGAAAAATCTGGAACTTCAGTCAAAATGTTGGACTTACAATTATGTCCATAAAATGAGAATATCATGCATAGCTATAGCATACCCTGAACCTCAGTCATTGGATGACCTTTTGAGTTTTTCCAGCTGTAGTGCACTACCAGCCTTTCCACACTGAAACATTTCAGCCCATTCCCTTTACCCTGACACTAAATACAGCAGCCCTCAGACAGAATGCATAAATGACTCATGTTATGCCCTTTGGCCCCATTATTGCGGAGAAATAGAGTAGAAATAAAGCATGCATTGGCAAGCTGGTCTTCAGCATCTTGGTCCACATTTTGGTATCACTTTTAGCTATGTGTGCTTCAAACAACTAAAAAATGCTGTCTTAAATAGTACAGTACCAAAATATTTCACTGTATAACTAGTCATCCCCTTTGCTATTGCAAACGTAAATTGATTCAAGTGCACTTATTACTGTGATTAGTCACACTGTTCTGTCTTAGCAGTTTTGAGTGCACTGTTCTACGATGCCTCCATGTAGCTTTTTTGTGCAACTTTCCTAAAATGCTCTTCAGCAGTTAAATCTTTCATTTCTATTGGTTTAGAGACCGCACATGCTTAAAGGTCAAAGGGCATCTTCCATTTTGTTCACATTCATTTTCAATATTGTTGGAGTTTTAAGCCTTACCTCATTGAATCTACAACTTTGTCGCTCTGGCAAGCATTGTAAGTAACTAAAATCAAATCAAATCAAAGTTTATTTATGAAATGCACAACAATACGGCGTGCAGCAGTAGTTGCTGGCAATGAAATGAAACTATTTATCATCTCTAGTATATATACTACAGTTCAGACAACGAATTTGTTATCGATGTACAGTAGTTTTTTTTAGCTAGAGATGTTTCAATGCTCCAGTTGCCTGGGAGCTGTAAACAAGCAGCGTATAAGCTGTGTGCTCCAGTACTATTTACTGTTTAACAGTATGACAGTTACACCTGTATTTGTTACGGCACGCCATTCAGTACTCCTCTCTGTTATCAGTCAGTTATATAGTGCCACGTCCGCATCCTGCATGTATTTGAAAAATCATCTAAAGCGATCTCGCACGTTTCCTAATATTTATGTATATTTATATTTGTACTGTATTACTGTACTACTGGATTTTTGTAATTGTGATTGATCTTTTTTTAGTTTCACGCATTTTTAAATACCGTTGCGTGATGTGTCGCTTAATAAACATCATACGATAAGGTGTTGATCCTGCGTCATGTGTGCTAGTGAGAACGATTTTAATTTGTCAATTTGTGCAGCTTTACACACAAGGAGAATGGAGTAAATGCAATTGAATGTGGCCTCTGTGTGTAATAATAGTGGTTCATATGTTTTCAGAATAAACACACCAGTCTGTAAGATTACTTAGTCATGTAGTGAATTTCAAGCAAAGATTAAACCATGAAGACCAAAGAGCTTTCAAAACAACTCAGGGATAAGGTCGTAGAACGGCACAGATCAGGAGAAAGGTATAAAAAAATTCGAAGAGCTGGGTACAGTAAAGTCGGTCATTAAGAAGTGGAAGGTATATCATACCACACAGACACTGCCTAGATCAGGCTGTCCCTCCAAGCATCTGGGCAAGGGGCTACAGAATTTAATGGGTGAGATAGTAAAGAATTTCCATGAGTCAACAATATTCCTGTCTTTCAACAAAGCTGGCCTGTATGGCAAATTGGTAATCCCGCTTCAAATACCCAGTGGAGTTTGCAAAAAGAATCACTGCAATGATATTGTAAACATCTGGCAGAAGGTTTTGTGATCATAAGAGACAAATTTGGATTTTTTTGGTCTAAATGCAAAGTGACATCTGCAGCAAACCCTGCACAGTGCATTACACAGTCAGCACTGTCGCTACTGCCAAGCATGGTGGTGGCAGCATTATGTTATAGATCAGCTTCTCATCAGCAGAGACTGGGAAGCTTGTTAAGACTGAGGGAGAAACAGCTGGAACAAAGTACAGATTAATCCTAGAGGAAAACCTGCTTCATTGTACTATAGATCTAAATCTGGGATGAAATTTCATGACAATTTTAAGAACAAGTTTTGAAAGAATGGGTGAAAATTGCACATTCCTGTGTGCAAAGTTTTATAGTAACTTACCCAAAAAGGCTGACGCCCGTGATTACTGTCAAAGGTGCTTCTAACTTATAATGACTCAGAGGGGTGAAAACTTATGTAATCCATATTTTTAGAGTTCTTATTATTAATGCATGTTTATTATGCATATTCATTTATACCATTTATTTGTTGACATTTAAAGGGGAACTGCAATGCTATTTTTGTATTTAAATATTTTTTATATTTTATTTATATGAAACCTCCGATTTACATAATAAAATAGGTTATTTTATTAAGTATGCTCAGCGCCATGTTCTGCAATTCAGAATGAGGCAACCAAACCTACCCGTTATGTGAAACAGCTTATTACATTGTAAACGAGCAGACTTGCGAATACATCTCTTATAATCCAATAGAAATATTACTCTCGTCCAAGATGGCTTTGCTGATAAATACTACTTACTGCAGATCACATTGGAACATTTCTGCAGTGAAATGTCTCCTGCATAACCTGCACAAACCTATTCACAACATGGTGACTTAAAGTGCTTTCACAAAGTTTATGATTTTGTGTTTAATTTGAAATTTGTAGAATTTTTCTGTAGCGTCAATGAATTTATTTTGTTACTGAGATTGAATAATCAGTCTGAGAAATTGGGGTACAGTTCTCCTTTAAATTCTTACAGCAATAACTGTGCTTAGTTAGAGCATTCAAGTTGAACTGTATGTACTTTAAGTTTTGTATTTTCTTACACCCGAATTTAATTTCCATAAAAATGTAAATTAGTACCCTGTAG
Source organism: Atractosteus spatula (assembly GCF_055471065.1). Classification (NCBI taxonomy): domain Eukaryota; kingdom Metazoa; phylum Chordata; class Actinopteri; order Semionotiformes; family Lepisosteidae; genus Atractosteus; species Atractosteus spatula. The sequence goes on from NC_142708.1 coordinate 36,227,435, forward strand.
TTTACAGCAAAGTAAGCCATTACACAAAATAGGAGTTTTACAGTATAAGCCTTTCTCAAAATGTCCCTTTTTTCCTTTACTTTAATCTATACTTTATCAGTATTTTGCCACATTAGAAGAGCATAAATCACTTAAACAGAACATTAAACCTTTAACTAGCCTCATAAATGTCCCCTTTATCCAAATTCAATTAATGCATGCTAATGGCCTTTTTAAAAGTATTACACAGCAGTTGCTAAATAGAGGCAACACTAGACATATCCACAACTTTGAATGTGATGGATCAGTTAAAGTGTTTGCTGCCTGAATAGCATTATTTCATTAAAGGGTCACAAGTATATGCCTGATTAGAAAGCATCTTTTTCCAAGTGGTGACAGAGCTGTTGATCAATTAAATGCCCGTCCACCCATGATCAGAAAGCTGCTTATTTCTGGTAAGAATCACAGCAACCTGGAGCTTTCCCCAAAAGCACAGTGAGGAAGAGAGTACTACACCGTAGATGGGACCAGTCAATTGAAGCATGCACACACAGGAATAATTCAGAGATGCTAGTTAACCTACTATGGGGAGTACATCTTTGGAATGTGGGATGATACCAGAGCAGCTGGAGTGTTCATGGAGTTGGGGAGTTGTGTGAAGCATCCAAACTTCACACAAAAGGTATCCCAGTCCAGCATCAAACCCAAAACATGCAAGACCACAGTATTAAACACCACACCACCATGTCACCCCATCCATTAAATATTTATAAATATTACATTTTGAATAATTTTTCATTCAAATTGCTTATTTTCAGTATTTAATATTTATAAATATGTTTAATTTTGTCACCATAACCATTATAGGCAATTATATTTTAAGTTTAGACATTTATGGGATGTTCTATATTTTTTGTTCTATACTATTGTGTTCTGTTTTACCACTAGTACCCATAATATAGTTGCTTCTTTATTCTAATACTATTTAATATATCTTCCCACAGCTTGAGGAATCTTGTTGTTTTCTTTCTTGGTCAACACGGGCAAAATATTTAAGTTTTCACCCACTTTGCTATGGCAAACCTAAATTGATTCAGGTGCATAAATTACTTCAATAAGTTAAACTGTTCTGCCTTCACAGTTGTTTCCTGTGCTCAGTGGCAGAGACACTGGGGTGGCATAGGGTGGCAGCTGAAAGAATGTCAAGGCAAAGAATGTCTTGCCACCCCAGTTATACAGTCTGATACTGATATGAAATATTTATAGTATTACCAATTTTTAATACCAATTATAATTTTTACATTTTTCCGATGGCACTTTGATTTTAAACTACCATAACATCTAATTTCAAACTCAGCCCCCCCCCAGCAAAAAAAATGGTTGCACCCACTACTCTTCCCCTCCTCCCATCCTGCGTGTCACATCTTGAACACAGAGTGGGCTGCGAGTTTTTTTCAATAGCCTCTTACAAAAAGAAAAAATCCACGAGCGGGACTTGGAGAAGTGCAGACAGAGCATCGAAGACGAGTCATCTTGTCCGTGCTGATACGGTTGAATTAAGGTATGCAACTATGAAAATGACAAATACATCGAACAAGTTTTATTAAGCTTACATTTCTAGTCAATGAAGTTACCACTTCCTATACTGTCTAGTGTTGTCAGTGAGTGTTGGCTAACTTTGTGCGGCTTGTCAACATTGGCTAGCAGCTAATGCTAGGTGTGACTCACAGTTTAAATCGGAGGTGTAGTTCAATTAAACTTATATTACCATGATTCTAGAGGTTTGTATATTTCAGAATAATGATAAAATAAAAAAGATAGCACGCACGCTTTTAAAAAACTTTGATTAAATGAGACAAAATTGGGACTACAATTTACCTCACTGTCTAGCTTCAGAATTCTATGATATTAATGTTGACGCTCCGAGGAGTGCTGAGGTAGATGCCATGAAGGCCTGGTAAGACCGCTTCAGAGAACATGTTAGGGCTATGAAGATTAAAGATTTCTCCAAGCCCATAGTTTCTCATTTCAAATCTGATGGCCATGATCACACTGATCTCTCCGTCTGCCTTCTCAAAGAAGGGTTTCTTAACTCCTATAGCAGAAAAACATCTGAAACTAAAATTATCCTGAAACTTGGTTCACACCTTCTCCCTTCTCTCAACGACAAACTTGTTTTCCTCTAATCCCTTCTATTGATTTGCAGGTTACACTTCACACCCATCTTACCCTCTCTCGACTTTATGATCTTTGCTGTCTGCCCTGTCTTTTTCACACCCAAAAAAGGCTCCACAGCCAAAGGTTGCGTTTCCTTTTCAGCCTGAAATTACTTGTTCCTTTGAAGCTAGGCCTAAGTCACTTTAAATCTTGCAGTAGCAGGAGTTAGGCTAGCCTTGTCCAGTGAAGAAAATGCAGAGGAAGGACGATATCAGGAGTTTTTTGTCAAAGAGACCACTAACTAGTAGCAATGAGCAGAAAGGGACATCAGTAGTACAACTGCAGGAAATAAAAAGAGAAAAAGAAAGGGATGAAGAGATGGAAGTAATATCTCTGAGAAAATCAGATAAAGAGTTACAGGGAGAGGAAGAGAGAATTAACGAAGAGTGCACAGACAATCTGAGAACAAAGAGTCACAGGAAGAGACCCCAGAGTCCGCAGCTGCTATCCCCAGTCCAGCTGGTCTTCATGGTATGTTTTTTTTATATTTTCCACTTCTTCGGTTCTAGCCAAATGTTTTTACTTACCACAACACAAGTAGTTGTTTATTTTTTAATCAAAGCTGTAGTACAGTAGCATGGGCTAGTTTTCAACTTGGTAAATATCTGTACTGAAAGTACTTATAAGGGTTCAAGGAAATAATCACCAAAAGGTGGAGGGTAGCACTCACCTAACTTCAAAAAAGTAAGTAGGGACAATTCCTCAATTACACAAAAAATTATTTGGCCAACTCCTGATTAAGGCCGACTAGGCCGAAATGTTTAATGTTTAACATTGCCAACTCCTGGCCAACATGGCCAAATAAATTCTGGTGTAACTGAGGAATTGTCCCTACTTTTGTGAAGTTAAGTGAGTGCGCCTTTTGGTGTTTATTTCCTTAGATTCAGAAATTGTTTGGGTTTAGCACCACAGCCTAAAGCCATCTTGGGATAGCACATCGAATTGCATAGCAACAGTACTTATTAGGGTTATTACAGTGTAATGAGGACAGCCCCATCACAGTGTAAAATTTTTTTTTCTTCATTTTGTTTTTCTTAGATATATCAAAGTTCAGAGGTAAAGGCCCTACTCAACCAACCCTGCAGACATTCCCCAGAACCCTCCAGGGTGGAGCCAAGTGAAGTTTCCATTCAGAATGGTACAAGACACATCTGTGGCTGGAACACTCACAGTCCAAAGATGCAGCATATTATTTTGCTGCCTAATGCTCCAAAGAGTGTATTTACTTCTATAGATGGATATTCAAATTGGAAAAAAAGCAACATTTAAAGATAGTGGATTCTGTTCACACGCAAAATCTGCGCATCATGTTATGGCAATCGTTGCATGGGTATAGAACAAAATAGATACACTAGCAAAGATATTCAAAATGAAATGCTTAGTGTTTTGGCAGAGATGGTTAAAGAGGACATTAATAGGGCAGAGCAGTGGCTCTGTGGCTCAGAAATGGCGCCTGTGGCTGGAAGGTTGCTGGTTCAAATCCCATGGCCGGCAGAGGAATCCTACTTCGTTGGGCTCCTGAGCAAGGCCCTTAATCCCAGCTACTCCAGGGGAGCTGTATAAATGGCTGACCCTGCGCTCTGACCCCAAACTTCTCTCTCTCCATCTGTGTTCCTGTGTGTCTCATGGAGAGCAAGATGGGGTATGCGAAAAGATAAATTCCTATTGCAAGAAATGGTATATGGCCAATAAAGTGATCTTATCTTATCTTATTAAGGACGTCAAAGAGAATGGAAATTTTCTATCATAGTTGATGAAACTAAAGACATAAAAGAAGAGCAAATGTATTTTGTTCTTAGGTATTACTATAATGGCGTAGTGCATGAGAGTTTTTTAGATTTTCAAGAGGCAGAGAGTCTGAATGCTGCTGGTTTAACAGAAAACATTATATGCTGTTTAGAGAGGCATGGGTTGGACTATAAAGAGAACCTAGTTGGGCAAGTTTATGATGGTGCATCCGTTATGTGGGAGTCATTGTGGTGAGCATGCCAGAATAAAGGAGGTAGCCAAACATGCCTTTTATGTTCAATGCAGTGCACACTGTTTAAACTTGGCGATAGTGGACAGTGTGAAACCTGTACCCAAAGCTGGAAGTTTCTTTTCCTTTTTAGAGCGATTGTATGTATTTATGTTGGGCTCTTAATGTTCATGACAAATGGTTGGAAGTACAAAAGGAAATGTTTAAAGGTGCACCAAGGGAATTCCAGCGGCTTAGTGATACACGATGGGCATGCAGGCACATAGCTTGTCGTAATATAATGGATAGGCTGCCCGCTATTGTGCGGGTACTTGAAAATATTTCAGATGAGGACAACCCAGACAGAGCCGTTAAAGCCAGAGTGCTACTGTTCCAAATAGATCTGAATTTTATTGGATGCCTTGCAGTGCTCAGAAAAGTTTTAAGTGAATCAATATTTTTGTCACAAATGCTCCAGTCAACAAAACATGACCTTATCAAAGCCCTTGAGCTGATTAGAACACTCTAACAGACTCTTGAAGACTATGGTAGAGAGGCATTTTTTGATGAGCTATGGGTTGAAATTGTTAATGCATGTTAAACTAGTAACATTTCTATAACCCAGCACACCCGTAAGAGGGCAAGACTGCAAACAAGTAGACTTCAAGGCAGTCTTGTTACATCCACTCTTGGCCAGCACACAGAACCAGACAGCAAAGAGTCTTTACAAGTTAAACTGACCCTGTCATTGATTGTATGATTGGTGAAATGAAAAGGCATTTCTCCAACTCAAATTGTGAGATCATGAAGTGTATCCAGGCATTAAATCCATCAAGCAGCAGGATTTGAATACGGAGGCTATTCTCTTATAGGCAAATGCATATGGAGCAGATATTGAGGATCTCAAACATGAACTACATCAAACATGGAGATTATTGGATTGACAAATAAAAAGTGGAAAAAATCTGTTGGAAGAACAAATGAACTTTAGGCTATGCAGGCTTCTCTGAAAAGGGACTACTGCTGTATCTTGGAGCCCGGAGTAGATCCATCTGCATGACACAATGATAGGCCACTCAATCTCACAAATTTTATGTGGACATGCTGACCATGATCTGCGTTCCTTGGTTCAAGCATTGGCATTCAACACACGCACATACTGCTTGTATTAGGAAGGCACCTAAAAGTATAAGGCACCAGTATTGTTGTATTTTTATTTGCATTTGTATGGTGTGTAACACATTGCTGTAATATTTATTGTATTTTTAATTTTTTATAAATTCATGCTTTTTTTCATACTGCTGCATGAAGTGTTGCTTAATAAGCATCCGCCGATCAGATGTTCACCCTGTGTGCCTTGTGATGGTGAGAAAGGTTTACACCAGTCAATTTGTGCAGCTTTGTACTCAAGGAGGATACAATATATGCAGGTGGTTGTGGCCTCTGTGTGTAATAATAGTGGTTCACATTATTTTTAAAATAAACACACCTGCCTCTGTAAGATTACTTCAGTGAGGTAGTGAATTTCAAGCAAAAATTAAGCCATGAAGACCAAGGAGCTTTCAGAACAACCCAACCAATAAGGTTGTAAGCGATGGTGAGGAGGGTATAACAAAGCAAAGACACTAAATATCCCTTTAGGTATAGTAAAGTTGATCATTAAGAAATGGTAAGTACACCAGCCTGATCTTGGTAGTGTCTGTGTGGTATGTCTCTCCAAACTGAGCAGTAAGGCAAGGAGGAAACTGGTTAGGGATGCCACAGTGAAGTCAACACTGACTTTGAAAGAGCAACACAGTTCAAAGGCTGAGATTGAAAAGAATGTCCATAAGTCAGCAATATCTCCATCTCTCAATAAAGCTGGCCTATATGTAAACCCATCACAAATCCCACATGGAATTTGCAACAAAGCATTTAGCTCATAGCATAAACATGAGGAAAATGTTTTGTCAGATCAAAAATTGGAAATTGGACCTTTTTATTCCAAATGCAAAGTTACATCTGCTTCAGAACCTACAATACATCTCTCAGTCAGCACCATTCCTACTGTCATGCATGGTGATGACAGCATTATTTTGTAGCTCTGCTTCTCGTCAGCTTACCTGTAGAGACAGGTAAATCTTAGAGGAACACCTGCTTCAGTCTGCTAAAGACCTAAAACTGTGATGAGAATTCAGCTTTCAGCAGGACAATGAAAACAGATGGAAAAGTGAATGTCATTGAGTCACCCAGGAAAAAAACAGACTTGAATTCAATAGAAAATTTGAAAATTGCAGTCCACCAATAATTAGTTTCATTGACCTTGAGCAAGTTTGCAAAGAGTGGGTGAAAACTGCACCTTCCTGGTGTGCAAAGCTTTTGACAACATCCAAAACAGCTGTAATTGCTGCCAAACGACCTTCTACCATGCACTGACTCTGCAGGAGAGGTAAATACTGGGGGGGAGAGGGGGTACAGTCCTACAAGTACTTAGGGGTTCACCTGGATGATAAGCTGGAGTGGTCCAGTAACACTGACGCCCTGTACAAGAAAGGTCAGAGCCAACTCTATTTTCTTAGGAGGCTTAGGTCCTTTGGTGTGTGTGGAACACTGCTACACATTTTTTATGAATCAGTGGTGGCGGTGGCCATCTTCTACGCTGTTGTGTGCTGGGGCAGCAGCATCATGACAAAAGATGCAAATAGGCTCAATAAACTCATCAAGAAGGCTGGCTCTGTGTTGGGGATGAGCCTTGACCCCCTGGAGGTGGTGGCTGAGAGGAGAATGCTGACCAAGCTCACAGCCATCATGAACAACGCCTCTCATCCGCTTCATGGGACTGTTATTAGGCAGCGGAGCACTTTTAGCAGCAGACTGCTCCAGCTACGGTGTTCAAGGGAACGTTTCCGCAGGTCTTTCCTCCCGGCGGCTGTCAGGGTGTATAACGCTGCCCTAGGCTAGGACTGTTAGCCCTTCATCTGCTCATCTATGGACAGCATATTTGCTCCATTGTACTTTTTGGACAATCAGTCTGTATAAATTTATGCATATTTTGCACATAATTTTATTGTTTCTACAGTGACTATGGTCATCACATTTTGCACACACCTATGTATTTATTATTTAGGTATTTTATATTTATTTTGTTGTCTTTTGTTTTTATAACTATTCTGATGTCTGTTTTTGCTTGTCTTGGGCTGGACTGCTGTAACACATCAATTTCCCTACGGGATTAATAAAGTCTTATCTATCTATCTACATCTTTATTTATCATATTGCAAAAGTACTCAGACCCTTGACCAATTCACTCATTTTACTGAATTACAAATCCTACATTGAACTTTACTGATCTGATATTTTAAGCACTGAAACTCAAAATTGGTTATTTTAATGTGACAATGTTTTATTTTAGAAAATATTCTTAAGAAAAATAAAAAACTGAAATATGTTTTTCACACAGGTGAAAAACAATTGCTCTAATGAGGACACAATTGCTTTTTAATTGGCCTCTACCTGTGAATCATTAAAATAACTGCCACATTTTCTAGATTAAAAACCCCACAGTTAAGGGATCATTATTCAGGTTGTGGATCTGATGGACAGCTGTGAAAATGAAGACTAAAGAGTATTCCGAAGAAGTTAGAAAGTAAAACAAATGCATAAATTAGGAAAAGGGTACAAAACAATATCCAAGTGTTTGGATGTCCCAGTGGGCACTGTTGGTTCAATTATTAGGAAGCAGAAGCTACATCAATCCACCCAGACACTGCCTAGAAAAGGTCGTCCCTCAAAACTCTCTGTGCGATCAAGAAGTAGACTTGTGAGAGAAGTCACAGAGAGGCCAACGATCACTTTGAAGGAGCTATAGAGTTCAGTAGCTGAGAGTGGAGTCAAGGTGCACCAGTCAACCATATCAGGATCTCTGCCTGTATGGCCTGTATGAGAGGGTGGAACAAAAGAAGCCATTATTCAAAAAGAACCATGTGAAAGCACAGAGTTTTCCAAAAAGCATGATAGTGGACCCAGTTGCGATGTGGGAAAAGATTTTGTGGTCACATGAGACCAAGATAGAGCTTTTTACCCAAAATTCAAAGCGATATGTGTGGCGCGAATCTAACACTGCCCACACCTAAAAAAAACACCATACCTAGAGTAAAGTATGGTTGGGATAGCTGCTTTTCATCAGCAGGGACTGGGCATCTTGTTAAAACAGAAGGAAGAATGGATGGTACAAACTACAGGGAAATACTGCAAAAGAACCTGTTTCAGTCTGCTAAAAAACTGAAGCTTGAGAGAAAGTTCTTTTGTCAGCATGACACTTGGAGTGGCTCAAGAACAAAAAGGTGAATGTCCTACAATGCCCCAGTCAAAGCCCTGATGTCAATCCAATTGAGAATCTGTGGCACTACAGTATTTGAAAATTGTGGTGCACAAGCATCATCCGACTAACCTGAACAACCTGGACCAAATCTGCCTGGAAGAATGGGCCCAAATCACTCCTGAACAGTGTGCAAAGCTGGTGCATACGTACCCCAAAAGACTTAAAGTTGTTATTTCTGCAAAAGGTGGCTCTACAAAAAATTAAAATGTGAGAATTGAATACTTAAACAGCATATTTCCATTTTTTTATTTTTCTTAAGAATACTTTCAAACATAAAACAATGTCACATTAAAATATTGATTTATGAAAAAATAGTTTAATTAATTTTGAATTTTAGTGCTTTGAAATAAAAATATCTCAGATAACAAAACTTCAATGTAGGATTTGTAATTCAGTAAAATGAGAGAATTGGTCAAGTGTCTGAATACTTTTGCAAGGCACTGTAAATACTGCACATTAATGTTTTTATGTGGTCTTTTTGTTGACATTTTCTGAAATGTAAATTCATACTCCATGGTCGCAGTACAGTAAGTATAGTATACAATATATAAGTACTTAGGGCTGGGCGATATGGCCAAAAACATTATCACAATAAAAATGTTCATATCAGTCGATATCGATAATTATCACGATAAATGTCAAATCATTATTTCTTTCAAGTTTAAAGGCAGATTTTTTCTCCTGAGTGAAAGTTGAAGAAACCAGACAGTTAATTGGTAAATTAAACAACTCTTTATTTTAAGAACACAACAAACACTTGCCAAACAGCAGAAACATTAAACAAATCTGAAGTAGAGAGTATTCAAGTCTTTTTTATATCAAAATATGCATGAGTAAAATTTACAAAATAAATCTTAATAGAAAAATTAAATACTGCAGTGTGATAAAACACACAAAGAAGATGGCTCAGACAGACTGCAAAGTTTAAAGTGCTTTAAAGCAGTGGTTCTCAAACTGTGGTACGCGTACCGGCAGTGGTACGCGGAGTGCCGCTAGGTGGTACGCCAAATGACCCTGGAAGTGTGTCGTGTGCGCTGAAAAATCGGGACGGGTTTTCATATTTTGTATTTTAATACGTGTCGAATACGCAGCCTACGTACTATGATACAGTGCGCGCTAATACTTCAGTGGACACAAGAGTCTCTGTGTTTCGCTCCCATGCGCATGAAATAAAAACTTTAAATAAATACGGAAATAAAAACAGAAACACGAAAAAATGCAAGCTTGCAGATTGCTAAAGCAGGTAAGCCCCACACTATTTTTGAAAAACCTTATTTACCGTTGGCAAAAGAGCTGACGTATTATGTGTGGAGAAAAAGCTGCTGAACAGCTTGACCTGCTGCCCCCCCTGGAAGACACTTATTGAAATGGCGGATTATATCAAAAGTACACTGATAGAGCGCGTTAAGATGAGCAGATGTTTTTCACTGCAATTAGATGAGTCTGTAGTTGATTTGGCCAATTTGGTCGTTTACGTTAGATATGAGTTTGAGGGTATGTCCCATGAGGACTTTCTGTTCTGTAAACCGCTACCAACAGGAACTACAGGAGAGCACATACTGTATATCAGCTTCTGAATGAATTTATCGAAGGGAATGGCATCGACTGGATAAAATGTGTCGGAGTTTGTACAGACGGTGCTAGAGCAATGACAAGCCAACATAACGGTGTAGTTGCACGAATTAGAGAGGTTGCTCCAGAAATTAATGGACGCATTACAACATCCACCGCGAGACCTTTGCCGTCAAGAAAATGCCTGACGATTTAAAATCTGTTAGACTCTGTTGTGAATTGTATCAAGGCTCGAAAAATTAATTCACATCAGCTTTGCTCGACTAAACAGGCTCACCCCTCTCACTGAAATGGTGCTTTTTTATTAGTTGTTGTTACTGTTTTTTTATGTAAAACACTTTGAGAAGCCACCTTTAAAGGCGCTATATCAAATAAAGTTTATTATTATAATATTTATTATATGTATGTGTGAGTGTGTGTGCACGCGCGCTCATGTTGGTCATTGGGAATTTCTGGGGTTCCTATTAGATGATGACTTGTAGGTGGTACTTGGATGCTTTGGTTGGATTAGGGGTGGTACTTGGTCCAAAAAGTTTGAGAACCACTGCTTTAAAGGATCATATCAGAAGTAGTGGCGAAGAATGGCACCGTTTGCAGCTGCCGCTCTACCATCTCCCTACACTCTGCAAACAGCCAAGGAAGTGCAGTCAGTGCAAAATGTTTCCGACCAGGTAGCTCGTATCTGGGGTCAAGGACTCTGATAAGCTTCTTGAATCCCTCATTTTCGACAGTGCTAATGGGAAGCATGTCTTTTGCAATGCAATATGCAACTGCATTTGTGATGTCTTCATGTCTTTTCGTTTTTTTGTCACGGTGCTCGAAAATGATGCTACTATGGTTTGCTGCTGTGTAGTCGCAATGAATACTGGCCTGGTGCTTATAGATGGTCCCCTTCCACTAACAACAGTAGTTTGTGACTGTATTTTTTTACTTTCTGCGTGTTCTAACGGGTGATGTTGTTTTAAATGGTGAAATAGGTTCGTGGTGTTGCCTGTCTTTGCTGGCACAGATCTGTGGCACAGTTTGCAGTGCACGCTGCTCTGTTTTATGTCTGATCATAAAAAGCCAAAATATCTCCAAATTACCGAAGTTGAATGACCTTTTCTGTCGACGATGTCATCGTCCTTCGAGCTGGTCGTTGGCAGCACTACATTTGCTTCAGTGTCGTGTGGGTAAACAGCCCCACGTTAGCTGCCCGGTCTGCAACACGCATGCGCATATCATGCGCAAAGCATAAACATACTGTATATATCGAACATTTATCGAACTTTTGTTTAAATTATATCGAGGAAAATTATATCGCAATAATTATCGTTAGTGAATTATCGCCCAGCCCTATAAGTACTATCCAGTAAGTATAGTAATGAATTAAACAAAATTAAGTTGACTTAAATAGAGCATTAGACCTTTAACTAGGCTCATGAATGTCCCCTTTATCCAAATTCAATTAATGCATGTTAATGCATTTAATGTGCTCTTCAGTTTGCTTGATAGAGACAACACTGGACATATCCACAACTTTGAGTGTGATGGGTCAGTTAATGTGTTTACTGCCTGAATAGCATTATTTCATTAAAGGGTCACAAGTACATGCCTGATTAGAAAGCATCTTTTTCTGAGTGGTGGTAGAGCAGTTGATCAATTAAATGCCTGTCTATCCATGATCAGAAAGCTGCTTATTTCTGGTAAGAATCACAGCAACCTGGAGCTTTCCCCAAAAGCACAGTGAGGAAGAGAGTACTACACCGTAAATGGGACCAGTCCATTGAAGCATGCACACACAGGAACAATTCAGAGATGCTTATTTACCTATTGTAGGTAGCACATCTTTGGAATGTGGAATGAAACCAGAGCAGCCAGAGAACTCATGAAATTGGGGGTGGAGAGTATCCACACAGAAGGTATTCCAGTCCAGTATCAAAGTTAGGACCAAAAGCTGATTCAACATTATTAATAATAGCCTTGTCACCCCATCAATTAAACTTGTAAAAACTAAAATGTTAAGTCTAAAATGTCACAAAGCCTGTATCAGAATGTCAGTATTCACAATCATATATTAATTAAAAATAATCATTTTAAGTATTTCATATTGTCTAAATATGTTCAAGTCTGTAACCACAGCCATTACAGGCAATGAGTTATTAAGTTGAGAACCTTAATCTATGTTCTCTTTGCCACTAATTTTTCCCCTTTTGTAACAGTTTTGCCACTCACTAAATTTATGGTGCATAGGGCAGAATGAAAACCTACAAATCTGAAACTGCAACTGTAAAGGCTTTAATTAAAAAGTTAGCTGTCCTGGAATTAACACACCACATGTTTCTTCACCTTTGTACCAGGTTCAATTTTAAAGAAAATCTGTGACTGTGTAAAACATGTAGATTACAAATTAGCTAATGGGAAATTTAGCTAATTTTCCACTAGATTTGATCAGAGGATATATTCCTTCCTCCTGCTCTGCATTTCTGATATCTTTTTGTTTGTGCCTGCAAATCATCAAATCTCTTTTGTTTAACCAGATTGTGTGCTTTTTAAGTTGATTCATGAAGTGATCTCTTTCTCCTTACATTTTCCTAGATTTAGCATTTATTGGGGTTACCCATTCAGTTTGAAGTACAGAATAGACCCAGCCCATATCTTCAAGAGGTGGATATCAATTCCCTTCTATCTGCCATGTTCTTACATTTATTTGCACACTTGTAATGTTCTGAATATCATTTAATAGGAAATATCATTTGTGGATTTCAATGTCAAACGTATTTGAGAAGGTCCTTCATGCTCATAAAACAGCTTTTAAAATTAAAATAATTTTCACAACTTTCTTTTTGAGATAATTATTACTTGTTAACAAATACCATTTGCTCAGAGCAAGCAGCATTATAATACAAGAATCAAGTGTTTTTGAGTATAAAATACAGCTCATTACCTGTGTTGTTCATTTTATAGAGCTTTTTTTGCTCATCATTCTCAAGGGTGTCAATAATTCTGGAGGTGACTGTAGATCTACAATTAATACAACAGAAACTGATTGAAATATAAATACAATATATAGTTAATAACCAAGTAGAATTATATAAACCCACAATAAGTAGGGCATCTTTCTCAAAAAAGCAGATCTTTTTTTCTAATGGAAAATAACTGTAATCCATTTTCAGCAGACAGTAATCAGTGGGAGCTCCCTCTCTTTACTTTGACGAACAGCAGCTGTTTTGCTACGCTGCTCCTCTTTGATGTTGGTACAAAAAACAGCAAAGAAAAAGGTTCCCTCACAGGCGATTATTCATTTAGCCTTTAAAAGAACATGTAGAAGCTATGGTGATCTTCATCAGGGCATCACTCATTAAGAAAAGCAAAAAGCAAGGGCCACTATAACCACAAAAAGAGTTGTTGCAAAGAGCAGCCTCAAAATTTTACAATAAGAAACTACAAAACAGTAGATAAACAAGTTCAAATTGTTTGAATACATTAGTCAGGTCCTGTCATTGTCTGCTCTGTTCAAGACTATAAAAGTTTAGTTGTTTTAGCCAGTTAGTATAGGATGTTAGAGAGGAAGTCCATAAACTGTAACTGGTTGTTCTTCACTGGAATGGTTCCACAAAATCAATATTTTTTAATATTAAGTGATAATCATAACTGTACACAATTTTCACACTCTACATTAGTAACCTAGCTCTGCTCCTATGTGATTTAAGACCCTGCCACACACTATCATTCCTCTCCTCTTATACTCCATGTTGTCTCCTCTGCTCATCTTAGACTATCCAGTAAACTGCTCCTTGTCTTTACTTTGCGGCCTCTTTGTGTTGCTCATTTTCCTCATTTTCACCCAGTAGCGCACCAGCAATTCAGAAGCACAAAGTCTCCATCTCTGCTTTATGATGACCCTCATCACCATGTTCAGACCGTACTAATAAATGTTATGATCCCTCCCTGTTTGTGATGCAATAGCTCTTCCTGATGGGGTGTCAAGTTTATTCTGTTACAGTGATTTTTTTTATATCTCCCTGGATTATATATGTTTACAATGTTACTTTGTTACAGTTTGGAAATTGTAAATCTGTAAATCACCTTCTATAAAGGCATCAGCAAAATAAAGTATAAATAGCAACTAAGGAACAGTGTGTATGGCATATTATCGAAATGTGTGCAGACATTACAAGATTAAATTCTCTACCCTTTGTACACATTTTAAAGATAAAAGGGTGATGGATCAGATAATGAATGAGGGAGAATTTAGATTTCTAAGCACTCCATGACTACTATTTTATTATACAGAATTATATATACATCAAGCTATACTACAACACAGTTTGCTGAAAATAAGTCACACTAAATATGCCTTTCATATTTTTAAATGATCGCTGTCTAGACCTCTCAAATTGCAAGTCCTTCCACAGTTTCATAACAGTATTTTTGCTTGGTGTTTGTAATGTGTTATCTAGCGGTGCTAAAGCATTGCCCCTATAAACATTAGATGAAGGATGTGTTGAAACAGAGTAAAGGATGTTTATTTAATACAACTGAGGAGGTTCTAGCTCTCACTACAAAACAGTGCAGCTGCATACCAGACATAGTTTTGTTACCTAATATCCCTGCTGGCGTGTAGTAACTAAACAGTTTACTGTTCAGAACTTTCAAAACATTAAACAAGACTTAAGAACACAATAACATGTCATGCCAACTTGATTTTTAACAATTACTATAGGATTCATTTCTACTTAATTTTAAAAGTTATTTTTACTCTGACATATCTATGGCTGTAAAAATGGCACTTCTGTCAGGAAAGGAAAAAAAAATAAAAATTAATTCACTTTCTGCTCTTACAATTTTTCTAATTGCAAAATAAAGTGGAAATATTGCTAGGGCACATCTTTGGAGAAAAAACTTCAGCATCAGAATTGTTATGAAAGAATAACTCGTATAACTACAATATGTAAAACTCACAAGATGTAAATCTCATTGCATACCTTAAACATACCTTAAACTTCCACAGAATTACAATTAATTTAAGTGCTACTGTATGTTGTTAAAAAAGGTAGTGTTACAAATAGAGGGTTACAAATGGTAAATAACAGAAAATGACAAAGTAGATTAATCAACACAATAAAAATAATTATAACCCACAATGATTTTGCCAAGAATGCAGCCGACATTCTGGTATAGCTAGAGACACTTGAATTCTTTGTTCTCTGGCACAGCTTATGAGAAAAGAGTAATAATTCAGGCACACACGGTTAAACAAATATGTATTAACAATGGAGCAAGTAATAGGTTTATTCCATGCTGAAAAGAGAAGAAAGAAAACACACCGTTTTGGCTGTGAAGCCTTCTTCAGATGTGTGAAGCAGGGTTCACAGCTTCACACTCCTGAAGAAGGCTTCACAGCTGAAACGTTGCGTTTTCTCTCTTCTCTTTTCAGCATGGAATAAACCTATTACTTGTTCCTTTGCCGACTACGCATGCTGATGCAGCTACCCACCTGATTTATTAACAATAACAATACACAGAATAAACTATGCACAACATAAACATACAAAACAGTAGTTATGCTATTAACACATTTACACGTGGCGTCCCAGAGGCCTAATGATCTAACCACCGAAAAAACCTAGACTGTTACCAAGTATTCAAACTCTTGTATAATGGCTACAAAGGCTAAAATAAGACATACAACCTTCTAAACTAACTAGAATACAACCTGTGGTTAAATCTCTCTCTCTGTAAACCCAGATGCTACCAAATGAATAGGAACCTGTCTACCCATTCTAAAATGCACCCACTAAGCAGGAGAAACCGTTTTTAACCGAGGGATTCTTTACACAAGAAATCAGAGTTCCCTAAAAACCACAGAAAAGAAAACTTGTTTAACAAGGTTCAAACACTTAACTCCAATCTGGTCTTTCTGTGTGATCTGGAACAAGAAGCTTTTGCCTTCACCTTCTCTTGTCTTCCATCCACTTCCTCTCTCTGTTTTATATTATTATGATTGACACTTAATCATTTACCCAGAACTCAATTAACTAAGGTAAACCATGGTAAACTTTACAATTGCTTTAAATCACTGAATATGGGACATCTAAGCAAATATCTCCTTGCTTTGAAGCAATTGTATGGGAATGTTGGCACTAGGCAGGTGTTACCCATTGTATTTAGATTCACTTTATTAACATTATTTTTTACACTAATTACCTCATTTCCTTATTAATATCAATATTCTGTTTTTTTAACTCTATAATAATTAACTTTCAAAGACTAGAAACAACAGAAGTTAGGAGATCACACATCATTTAAGTTGGATTCTCGAATACCCTTGCTCTCAGGATGGGATGGATAGAATTTTAAACCCTCCTCCCCAACAACAAAAATTAAACACTATATAAGAACCAAGTGATTTGCTTATTTAGACAAATAATAACAGTGATAATTTTACCCATTTATTGAGCTTGAAATTTTGAGGTAGAGGTAAGATAATGGCCTACTGTAATCTTCACTGTGTCAGATTGCTTTTAGAAATGTGTGTGGAAGACTTATAAAACATGCACAGTACAAAGCTAGGGAGAACCAAAGAATTATTGAAATCCACACTCAATGTTAATATTTTTGCAAATGTATATATAGGCTTAATAAAATGTGTTTAATTCATTGAAGTGTATAATAATGAGAAACAATGCAAAACAACTTGAAAATATACATGCCATTCTTATCTTTCTTCACTACAACAGCTCCACAAACAGTGATTTTGTCATACTAGCTGGAATGTTACAGTACGTGCCAAAGGCCTAACCACATAAAAGAACATCACACTTTTATTCTCATTTTAATTAACTGGAAGGTCTATTTTAGCCTCAAAATTACAGTGCAAAAGCACATAGGCATGTAAAGGAAATACAGCAGGTTTCCACAGGTTTTATATTAAAAGCTCTGAGGCAAAACAGAATAAAATACAATCCACAGCAATGAAATATCCGTAGCTTTAGAAATAAAAGAAAGTCTATATTTTCATCCTTATTTTTTTAAATGATCCGATTGCTAAAAACTTCTCTATCGCAATTACTTTATTTTATATATATAAAAATAAATATTTTTTGCTCAGATTGCTCAGATTAAACAAGTGAGTGAGTTAACTGTTTGGAGGCACTATTTTACATTAATATTATTCATTGGAATTAATATTACTTTACTGTTGTGGCTAATTAAAATGAAAGGATAAAAAGGCACAAAGTGAACAAAAATTTTCCACATTTTCACAAATGTAATATTTTAGGGAGTGTAAATCCAGACCATAATTCTAATGTCTATGCATATGTTAGTACATGCATCAGTTTGTATCCTGCAACAGATTGCCATTGTGTCCAGCAAAGTCTTGCCTTATACCCAGTGTCTGAATGGTCTGGCTCATCATAACCTTCTAAGGATAAAGCAGTTATTGAAAACAGACAGATGGGATTCTAAAGACAAAAAAACTTTGCAGAGATTACAAATCTCAGAAAAAATAACTTTTTTGCTTTTTCTGAGAGCATTTAAGATTAATATTTATGTAAGGATAGGAACAGGGTTCACTGCAGAGCAGTTCTGAATTCTGTGCTGTGGACATGGTCTTGTTTCCTAGTGCCTCATAAAGATGTGTTCCTGTGGGTTTATTTCTTAATGGAACACAGTTCACATTCCTCACCAGTTTTATGTCTAATGTCAAATGCAGATAACGTAAACTAAGATGAGATTATTACAAACAGCATTAAGAACACTGCTTCACAAAAACCTAAAGAAATTTTTCACTGTTTAACTAATTTTTCCTTCTTAATTCCAAAATACCATTCAATGGTGATTTCCATTCCATACCATTCAAAATACCGTTCAATGGTGAAATTTTATCAATTTTAACAGTTAATCCTGATAGTGTTATAATATGTTGTACAAAAAGTAGCCTTTTACTGTACCTTTGTGTGAAAAGAAATCATTTATGTTAATGACGAGTAATACATGAAAGTCAGTGATAATTCAATTTGATTGCCAAATGTGATGGATTATGTAAGACTATTTTATATTGTCTGTGTATAGTTTATTTATAGTTTTTGAATTAATTATTCATATTGCAAAATGATATTCCTGGTTTCTTCTAACCCATAATGAACTGTACAACTAACAAAACTGTTAAAACAGTAGAAAACTAGTAGGTGTTTTGAGTAAATTTGAGTAAAACATACATATAACTCCTGATTGTGGGTATGACGTCTAGTAGACAACTCATAGAAGAGCTGAACACATTGAACTACAGGCTGTGGACAAAAACAGGAAACACTAATGTAAAGTCACTCAATGGGTCATTGGTTCACCAAGTGCAGTCAGTGCAACTTATCACCCGATGAAGGCTCCACAGCCGAAACGTCGTGTTTCCTTTCTTCTCTTTTCAACATGGAATAAACCTTTACTTGTTCCAGTACAACTTGTATGCACTGTGGCATAGAGTCTATCAGGGTCTGGAATTCTGCAGAATGGATGTGGCACCATTCTTTTATGAGAAAAATAATCAACTCACTTCTTGTTGATGGAGATGAAAAATGCTATCTCAGGCAATGTTCCAGAATGTCCCATAAATGATGGTCACATCTGGTAACCCAATCAATTGGGGTGGAACAGTGGCACTGTGGCTAAGGATCTGTGCCTGTGGCTGGAAGGTTGCCGGATCAAATCCCGTGGCCGGCAGAGGAATCCTACTCCGTTAGGCCCCTGAGTAAGGCAATTAACCCCAACTGCTCCAGGGGCACCATATAAATGGCTGACCTTGCGCTCTGATCCCAAGCTTCTCTCCTGGTCTGTGTGTCTATGTCTCATGGAGAGCAAGCTGGGGTATGCAAAAAGACGAATTCCTAATTCAAGAAACTGTATATGGCTAATGAAGTGATCTTAAAATTCTTAAATCTTAATCTTAAATTAACTAAGAAGGCCATGACTTAGGAGATAGTCTTTGGACTTTGACATGCTCACCAAATCATGGGGTGTCAACACATTCTTTATGGATGAAGGCTTCTTAGAATATAATGTGGCAAGGTGTAGAAAAATTATAGAAATGCTACAACATGGAGTGAAGATAATTGCTCAGTACCATTAGACTTCAGCATTGATCTTTCCTTTTAAGGAAATGAGTGCATCCAAACCATGTCAGGTAATTGTGCCCCACAGCATTAACACAACAGAACCCTTCAGTGCTAGGAACCTAGGAACCAGGTACTCAAGGCTGTAGAATTCTTAAGGTTGGTTGCCAGTCATTTTTTGACCAAGAACATAGGATGGTTCCTTTAACCACATGTTTATCCACTGCTCATTAATCCAGTGTCTATGCTCTTTCCACCATTGGATTCACAAACGTACATTACCAGGTGTGATGAAAGTTGTGCAGTACAGCCTGACTATGGTAGCCCCTCTCTGTGGTGTTCTCAGCAGACTGTTATTGCTGAAAATGGCAGCTCAAACCCCAGGTTGAAATATGCAGTCAATTGGTCTGCAGTTGCTCCTCTGTTTTGTCTTGCACAGGTATCACAGTCCTGGAGTATGCCCTTCTGTCCACTGTTGCCCCTTGCATACGATACCTTTCCCTTCCATTGACATCACCTTAGACGTAACTGCTCATGAAACATCATCAAGCTGAGATATCTTATTCACTAAAGCTCCTTGCAAACACACTCAAAGAAACACCCATCTTTCAAAGTCACTGAAATCTCCTCTTGCAGCCAGTATTACAGGAAAACAGGCCTGTCCAGCACTTTTAATTTGGCTTAATTAACAAATGAGCTACATCTGTATGTAAGACCTTGCTTTCAATACACATGGGTTAGATCCTGGGTCTTAACCCAAGTATACACCATTTATCCAGGTGTTTTCATTTTTAGATCTACTACCTTTAAGTGAAAAGCATACAGTAGTAGCATACAGAGTACAGTAGTAAACATTATTACGAGCTTCAGAAAAGAAGCTGTTTCTGCAAAAAGATACGATATTTTAACATTCTAAGAAAAAGAATTGATTGACACGTCCAATATAAATTACAGATTTACCACAAATAACCATTCTCTCTTTTCATTAATATTGTCTGATCCATTAACAAATAGCATGGATAGCAGCAATCCTTGGAACAGCAAATATGGCCATTAAAACAATCAGTGAGTCATATTGATTAAAATATAAATATATTATTTAAAAGATCATTTTAAATCATTTTAAGAAAATATAAAAATATTCCTAGATCAGATTACACATCACATCGCGAAAATCAATTTGTTTTGATTTTTTGGAACCCCGGAGAATGTTCTTCAAGCACCAATGCTTCGCTTAATGTAACTTGCTTTTGACACATCAGTCTTTAGGAACACTTGTTATAGTCTATCATACGCTATTATTTGAATACATTTGGATAGAAAAACCCAACACAACAGTCGAGCAAAAACAAAAATCCTCCAAGAAATACACCGTGAATTCACAAAATTCCTTCAGCAAACTGTTAAGGAATTAAATCATTAAAAGGGTAATTATAACGTTATCATTTTAAAGTAAATTTCCAACCACATGTTTAAAATGCACAGAAGCGACTCTATCGCAATCTTGAATATAAATCACTGCAGTTGGGGTGCACTCGCGCTTTTCTATAAACTTAAGTAACTTGTAATAATTGTAACAGTTGCCAACAATTGTAACTGTATCCTTTTAACATAAACACAATCAAAAATGTATAAATGTCGCCCGAATCTCCTTAGGAAAAAAATGGAAAAAGTTAAGACCTTACCTCCGATTGCAAGCTTGATCATAAATTGGAAAAGAAGTCCATTCCAAAATATTTTCCTCGGACATTGTACAAACAATTCCATTTTTATCATTGTAAATTCCAGCTGAATGCCAGGAACGTGGTTACATTTTCCAATTTTACATTCCAGTCCTGCGGTCGACCGCTTGATTCACTAACAAAGTTGCAGAACCCCCTACCTGCGTCCCATTCACGCACAACGGCGTCATGGACGTGGTGTTTAACCCCACCTCCCCCAAAACAAATTGTAAGACTATCCAATCTAAAACAAACTAGTGCTTCGACAAGAAATACATGTACATCAAAAAACAATTTTGTGTAGAACTACAATCATTTAGAAACTAAAGTGTTGTCTACTTCATGATATTTACAACCTAATCGGCTGTCGTTACCTTCAAACTTTTCTGGATGCTTTTAAGGATTTGCCTATTCTCAACTCCGAACATGAAACATGAAAAGTTTGGATCTAGTACACTAAAATAGGTACTGGCGCTATAAATCAGTATCACGCATTGAGATAAACTATCGTTAAGATTAAAATGTTTATGTGATGCAAGTGTGTGATGGTAATATTTGAGCATCAACATCTTAAACAAATTTTGGTATTTGCACTGTATATATATATGCACAATCTAAGAAGATTTAAATCACCAGTTTATCTGAAAATCAGTGAAAAGATATTGCAAAATGCAGGCTGATGTTTTCCTGTTGCTTTTGAAAGTTAAATAGCAAGTAAATGATTATGGATCGGAACAACAAAGCAAGAGTTGCTGCTTTGTCAATAGTGTAAAAAAAAAATAAAACACATCTGGCGAATTACAGCCTTGAAGCCCTGATTGGCTCCTTGTGCGCATTCGCTGGTCTGCTGTGGTGGTCAGTCTTCCTGTATTCTCGTTTAGTCAACTATTGCGGCGATCCGATCCTTGTCCATAGGAAAGAGGTCAAGTCTGGATTCAGATATATTCAGCTTAAGGGAGTTACTAGATGGTAACTCGGTTTGCTTTTTCACCTTTTAACCGGGGTTTCCACGTATTGCCTATGCATGAAAATGTATATGTCGTCGGATGAAACCTCCTCGACTGCCATTGTTTTTAATCTGGTAATTCAGAACGTCACCAGCAATGCAACTATAAATTATAATATAGATTTCTATTTGCGTAAATGGTAAATTAGATAATCTAAAGACAATCATTAGTTCAGTCTTGTGTGATACGCATTTTAACGACCTAGTGCAGTTATCTCTTGTTAGTATGTCACTACAAGACAGACACGAACTAGACATGCAGTTCACATAAATGTTGTACAATAATACTAGTTACCGTGTGTAAAAAATGAAGGTAATATCCCTAAACTGTGGAATTAAAGTAATCATAAATACAAATACGGTAGCCTTAAATGTACAGTATACACGAAAGTGTTGAATCGACAGGAGATCAAAATGTCCTGCAGAGGTCGCTTTTTTGGTTATAGAAACGCAAGAAAATAATATTCATTTTTTATAAATCGTTGGAAATTGGCTTTTGGTGCGCACGTCAGGTATGTTGATACGACTGATTTTCGTTACTCACATTTTTGTTCACATCGTTTGTGACACTATGCTTCAGGTAGGAATTGGGTTCTCTTAAATCTATTCTAAAACGTCCTAATGTTAGCTATACTTTGATGACAAGAGGCTTGCTGATGGATATCGTACTGTACATTTCAAGTCAGTTTACAAAAAAGAACTGTACATTCTGATACTGAAGGAAATGTTGCTAATAACAGTATTCAGAATATCAGAGTAAACTGTATCTAATTATGAAAATACTGTGCATGGCAGTGTACAAGAAAGGTAAATACTGCATCAATAACTTGGGATAATACTTATCGATAACAGATAAATGGGAGAAAAATGTTAAACATAAAATGGTTTTATAGGCTTTGAACCTTTAAATATAATTAACAATAATAATAATTCCTTACACTTAATAATAATAATAATAATAATAATAATAATAATTGCTTACACTTATATCGCGCTTTTCTGGACACTCATATAACGTGACTCCGTAAAAATGCGTTTAATGACCATTTAAATTTATTTTAAATGTCTACATACACCACTGTAGAGTGAACTGATATTGGGGTATTGATAACTGGCACAATTTTGAATTATTTTATGATCCACTTTTAGTTTTTTTGTTGTTGTTATTATGTCAAGGCTATATTCAGTATTAGTCTTGTTTAAACAAATCTCTTACCATGGAACTAAAATATTTTGTGGTCTTAATGTGGCCTTGTCTAAATTTGATAATGTCAGAGAGGTATTTTGCTTTAAAATGCTACAGTTAATCCAAACGTTTTTAATAGAAAAAAACATGTATATTTCATTATAATTTCTTACAAGCATATTCACACAATATAAGTATAAATTAAATCATGTTTAAATATAAATTAAATCATGAGAGGAATCAGAATATCCTGTATTTTTTGTTGAAAATTACATATAATGGACAAGAGAGAGGTAAATACTGCATATAAGCTAGAGTCTCTGAAAATATGACATGTCCCCTATAGGGAATGTAGGTATGTCACTCTGCAATTCACAACTGGCAACCAACTAAACAGTTGTGAGCCTGGTCAGTACCTGGAAGGGAGACCTCCTGGGAAATCTAAGGTTGTTGCTGGAAGAGGTATTAGTGCGGCCAGTAGGGGGTGCTCACCCTTTGGTCTGTGTGGGTCCTAATTCTCCAGTATAGTGACAGGGATCCTATACAGTAAAAAGTATAGAGTAAAAATGAGCTCCTGTGTCACTGTTGTCATTAAAAATCCCAGAACTTTTCTCAGAAAGAGTAAGGGTGTTACCCTGCCATCTTGGCCAAATTTCCCCCTGGCCCTTACCAACCATGGCTTCCTATTAATCCCCTTATATAAATTGACTTCATTACTCTGTTCTCCTCCCCACTGATTGTGTGTACTGCCAGACTATGGCTGCCGTCCCATCATCCAGGTGGGTGCTGTATATTGGAGGTGGTGGAGGGGAGTCCCCATTACCTGTAAAGTGTTTTAACTGGAGTGTACAGAAAAGTGCTATATAAGCGTAAGGAATTTATTATCAATATAATTTATTTGGTGTGCTGCTGAAATAATTCATGAGGAAGAGCACTAAGCTTCATGGGCTAATCTATTCCTTTTTTTTCCAACACAGCTTAATTAAATCTTAACTGAATGTCTCCTCTGGTCCAATAAAAGGTAGGTGGTGTACAGTACATACTCATGTAGGTTAGCAGAATACATATATTCATTTGCCACCAAGATTGAAATTAATGCTCAGTGTTATTACTAGATGTGTCTTCAAGTATAATAAGACTTTGATATTCAGTTCTTACTTGTATGTTTCAAACTCCATCCAAAATATCAGTATAAAGGGGCATGTTAAAAGCACATGATGAAGGTTCTCAGGTGTTGATTTATGGTATAATTATGACATGAATTCAATTGTATAAATGTTAAACAAGATCATTAATACGATCCCATACAATTCCATTGCAATAAAGTATTGCACAAGATCTTAGTATAGGATCTAGTACATGATTCTATCTTATACTACAAGATCTTACTGTACATGGTTTGCAAAATACCTGCACAAAGTCCAAAGAGGACTTTTTGAATATCACAGATATTACTATTTACTGGATTATTTATTTATTGATTCTGCAGTTGTTATTCCAAAACAAAATACTATCACCTATTTATTTCCAAATGCTGGTACAAATGTTTTCAGTTGTCATACTGTGTGGTTTGTTGGGACATTCTGGGTAAATTCCAGAACCCTTATTTTCCCCTGGGGGTAAATCCACATTTATCCAGAGCAATTCTTCTGCCTCCTATCCAGAATTCTGGGACATGGCAGAAAGTTTTTACAGGTTCTGGTATAAGATCTTGTAAAATCCTTTACCTACTGTACATCCTGTACAGTACCATACTGTACAGCATCTTTCAGCATACTGCATGATTTCTAAATATTGTCTAATATTCTAATGGATCTCCAAGATGATAATATAGAATTAGTTAGATTCTGCTCAAGACTGAGCACATCTCACAGAGAAAAGGTGCCACAGTGGCACAGTGGTTAGCAATGGAGCTCTGTGTTCAGATACTGGAGTGTTATCTGCATGGAGTTTGTTTTCCTCGTGTTCACATGGTGTTCTGGTTTCCTACCACAGTCCAAAGACATGCTGGTATGTTAATTGGCTTCTGTAAAATTGGCCGTGGTGTGAATGTATGCTGTGTTTGTGTCTGAGTTTGAGTCTGTTTGTAACTTGGGATGGAGATGGCATCCCATCCAGGGTGTATCCTGCCTTGCACCCACTGCTTCCCAGAATAGGCCCAAGGCCACCATGCCCCTGAATTGGATAAATGGTTATTGAAAGTAATGTGACGATGATGACTGTTTGGGAATCTCTAGATCATACAGGAAACTAGGATTGTATGAATGGCCCTAAGATCCTGTATGATCAAGGGGGTCTTCATTAGTAATATTTTCAGGTGATTTTTAATAAGAGTCTTATACAGATCCTTGTACAATAAAAACCCGGGAAAGTTTACATTATAAAATGTCCCTTGGGAGCATCCTGTATAAATCATGTGTCTTGTATGAATGTTTTTACAGTATGTATTACTTGTAAGCTACTTAAATAAACCACTGAGCCTTATATGCTTTTTAGAACTTGCTCTATATATATTTTAGATATGGGTATCTCCTAAGCAAATAAATAATATCTTGTTTAGCTTGACAAAGAAGTTTAGTTTTCTACAGTTATTTTTCTTAATTCCTTTGTCAGAAACTTAATCTTTCTATTTTATTGATAGTTCTGATAAATCCATTTCGAATTTGGGTCCCGACATTTATTAAAATATTTGTCATGATTCTATTTTTTTAGGATTATGGTAGGGTTGTAATAGGATCTGAAATAGGATTGTATCCTCACTTGAGTATCCCTAGAATTCTTGTCGTGAACTAGATATTGAACAAGACCCAATTTCTGTACAGGGTATTGGCGAGATTCCAGTTCCTGAATGGGATTGTATGGGGATTTTTCAGGATCCCATGCAAGATTTCTGATCTGCATAGGAAGTATTTTTTATTTTCTTTGTGGATAGATTCATCTGTAAATACTTAAATTGAATAATGAAGAAAAAATATTAGATTAATTTGATATAGAACAAAAGGCATAGAGCATTAAGTATACATTGGGTGGTGATGTTTAAAAGCAAGGAAGATTTTTGATATTGTTAAATGGCACTTAAAACATTTTTGCACACACTATGAAAGTTGTTACTTGTCTCCTTATAATCAAGATTACAAACAAGAGGAGGCTATTTGGCCTGTTTGGCTATATAAGAACATATTAGTGAAAACACAAAGAACTTTGTCACATATATGTAAGTAAATACTGTATGTGTAACATGTAGTTATGTGCTATTTGTTTTTTGCTTTAATTCCCATGAACTGGCATGATACACACTGTACCATGTAATATCTAAAATGAATAAAAGCAAATGCAAAAGTAAGCCCTGAGGAAGGTAATATTATATAAATTTAAGATTGTGTGGGACAGCTTCTTAACACACTTTGCATGGTTGTGTTTCTTCCAGAATGGGCCTGAAGAATCAGATTTCTCTTCCCATCGCAGCTGGGGTGTTATTTATTGGCATTCCTTGTAGTGTTTCACTTGTTGTCCAGTGGATATATGGCTGGCCTAATAAACCAGGATACAGGAAGTATATAGAAGCTCTAAAACCCAGGTGCAGCAATTATGTGATCTTATAATGCTGATATAGGACTTGCCATAATATCTAATTTTTTTTAAAAGAATTTTCTTAACTGAGTGGTATGTTGTATTGTTTTATTACAAAAGATTAATTGTGGATATATTGTTATAGACTGGTGTAATTTTACATTGCAATGTACACACTTTACCTCTTTTCTGTGAGTCTGAAAATTATTATGCTTCATATGTTTAAAAAAATCAAAATCATACAAATGGGTATTTCTTCTTTTACCCTTCTGTTTTAAAGTGTTATCTGCCCGTCACCTAATTACCACTTGTTTTATTAAATCTGTGCTTATTAAATCCTTCACTCACCACAATGAGTTTTCCACACTGAAAAAAAATAATGAGAAATTAACATGGACAAGCGGATATTTGCTTTGGGCTTTGTATTTATTGTCTGTGTTCTATGAAAAATCTGTTTCTCTTTTCTTCAGGCGAGTATATTGTTTAACAGTAGCTATGCTGGAAATGATGAAATATCTTCAGTATGGCAAACTGTACTTTCAGTGGAACTCTTGGTACAAGAACATTGCAAATAACTCATATTGTGAAAAGGTAGGTGTGAATGAAGAAAACCTTTTTTTTCTGTTACTTAATAGATATTAAAGGAAAACTGTAGTTCCAATTTCTCTGCTTGGTTATTAAATCTTGATTGATAAAATAAATTAATTGAGAGTATCGCAAAAATTGACAAATTTCGAATTAAGTGTAAAATTTGATGAAAGCGCTATATGCATGTCACAGGCAGATGAGAAACCGTTGGTTACCCCACAGGGAGAGGAAGAGCTCACGCAAATTGTGACGTGAAACAGCCCTTCCTGTTCACTAGTTGCAATTACCCTTTAAGTGATGTAAAAATCTTTCATCATAATGGAAATAGTAGGAAAGGAAGATTTTCTAATTAGCTTTACAGTCAATTAAGTAATGAAACAAAAATCAGCAACTGTAATACAGATTTTTAATTTTAGGCTTTTCTAAATTAAAAATATGTAGAGTAGTCAGAAAACATAGAATCATAATAGTGGCTTAGTCCTAATTTGTATACTATTTTTAAACAGGGTATACTTTTTGGTCGCCATGGAAACAAATTGGATTTGTATTATTCACCAAATATGGACCAGCCTGACAGTTCTGCATCACCAGTGATTATTTTTGTATATGGAGGTGCATGGGGTTCTGGAAAGAGATCCATTTATTGTCTTCTGGCTTTGCAAATGGCAAAGGAGTTAAATGCATCTGTTGTCTGTCCCGATTACTCAATTTATCCAAAGGTACTGTATGACAATTATCATCAGTTTTAAAGACTTACAGAAACTTTCTATTTTACCTTTCATAGCTACTTAATTGGAGGTACTGTAAAGACATACAATAGAATAACAAAGACAGTGAGGAATATCAAAGCTTACCTAGTTCTGCCCTGGTCTGTTCCTGCATTTGTTATGATGCTATGTGTTCCAAAATGAACAACACCTGTAAAGTTTTCATGGCACAGCTATAGTCTACCGATACATAAAACAAACAAATGGTATTGGTTTTTAAGTGCATTATTTCTTAGAGTAGTTAGAAAGTGAAACATTAGCACTGGTTGATTAGCATTGAAGTCATCACCCTTTCAGTGGATCTGCTTTGAAGATTTGTTTGGAAATGCCCAAACATTAAAAGACAAATACATTATTTGAAAAACATTACATTATTTCGCTCTTTACATTGTCAGTCACAATAATATTTGATATACAGTAACTGAATAGTTATTGCAATAAATGAAGTTTCCTTCTGTTCTTGTGCATTTTATATAGGACTATGAATAATTTACTGAGTAAATTAGAACATATTCCTTAGAAAACAAAACATTTTATGGGAAAGTCTGCAAAATGTTATCTAAAATTTAATTTATTCTCTTTACTCATACAACATCCCATAGATGAGACATAAAAAATCCTGACTTTCTACATAATAATCACAAAAATCTTTTATTAAAATAAAGTCTTTCCTTACTTTCAGGGAACTGTTTTGGAGATGGTTCAAGACATTGCTGATAGTATCTTATGGGTGAGGGAGAATTGTCATATGTTTAACTTGGACAAGGCAAGTTATAAAAGTGTCTTCCAGTTGTCCAGTTGTATCTTTTCAGACACCAACATTCTTTAGTGCATAAAACATATACTTAAATTAATTTTTGAAGTATTATGAAAATATAACAGTACTAAAGGATTGTTTTTTTATTTTTCAAGCTTCATGTATGCCCATGTATTTCATGTGGAAATAATTACTCATCAGTTTGAATGTGTTTAACTCAGATCCTTGCTTTCAGTACCACTGTGCATTTTTGTTCTTCCAGGTGTTCAATCTGTAGTATACAACAATAAATTATTTCTCATTCTATTTTAATTTTGCTCTTCACTGTTAGCTGAAATGTAGTAAATGTGTGAGCATTTAATGTCATTCTTACCTATTTTCTGGAGGAGGAATTAAAAATTATCCACAGTCCTAAAAGCCGCATACTTTTAGGTATGCATACAGCCGCATACGCATATATAGTATATATATGCTATACTGTACGTGACAGCATTTACACATTAAAATGTTTCCTAGGTTTATCCAGGAACTGTTTAAGTTAATCTCAACTCTTGTCTATTCCAAAACCACTTTTCTGGTCTTTAAAATTATCTTTTGTTTCCAGGCCAACTTGAGACCCATGTTTTTTCTTTGAATGTTTCTTTATTGTCTATCATTGCATAGCTGGCAATGGATTACATGTACATTCATAATAATTGACATTATATATTTGTTTTGATTTTATTTTAGGAAAGTATAACATTAATTGGCCACTCAGCTGGTGCCCATTTATGTGCACTGACAACAGCGTTTCTGGCTGCAGGATATGAGAATCTGGGAATTGAAGTACCAAAGCAGAAGGAGCTTGCATTATCAGTCAAAGGCGTTGTAGGTAGATACCAGATACAGAGAATTCCATAAAATAATCTACTTTGCTAAATGTATCCAAAGTGTTTTGTCCTCCCATTTATCTGAAAATTACAATATCGTAAAATAATTTTTAATTGTATACGTTCATCACTATGATTTTGTTTTGCTGTGAAATCAAGCCAATTACATGTAACATAAATAAAAGCCATTTAGTTGTAGAAAAATAGTTATTTATTTCAGTAACATATTTCAGTTTAAGTATAGGTCATTTTCCTGTATATACATATATATTTACATCTATCTCATATATGCTGTATGTACAATATGTACAACAGTTTTTAAATTTATTGTGTATATACAGTATATAAAGCTGGAGCCATGCATATTCTCAACTGTTTCTGATTTAATATAATAATTAAATCCTTTCAGGGCTGAGTGGCGTGTATCATATCAAAGACCATTATCTGCATGAAATATGGAGAGGGGTAGAACATGTTTCCACGATGCGCAAAGCCATGGGTGAACTGGAAAACTTTGATCGTTATTCACCTACGCTGTTTATAAAAGCACTTGCAGAGGATAATGTGGAGAGGTAAGTCACGTTACTTTTTTATTTACAGTAGCAACTTTGATCCATTTTAAAAACCATCTTGGTTTTTTTCAGCCTCCCGCCCTTCACTTTACTTCATGGAACAAGGGATGTAATTGTTCCTGTTCAGTCTTCAGTCAAGTTCTCAGAGGCTCTGACATCAGTCTCTGCAAGGGTGGCCCTGTACCTCTTGCCAAAGGTGGACCACATACAGATTGTCACTGACCTTATGGCTCCTGACAGACAACATTATCATACAGTCTTTGGCTGCATAAAACAAGAGTTCAATAAAGATGCTGCAAAGTCTTAAATAGCACCATTCTTTTGTATAAGAATTTTAAAAAAGTGAAGTTAATGTCTAGCTTTTAAAAGACTATTTTATTATCAAGATTGTAGAAAGTATAAAATTTGAGTAAGCCTGTATTTAGACTCTTGCTAATAGCTCGAACATCTCTTATCTAGCCTATACTAAATATTGTTCTTTCTTGCACCTTTTCCTTGAGTGAAAAGGTGTACTTTGACAGTATTTCCTGAGAAACAAATACAAATGTCCTGTTTATGTAAAAAATATTCTGTTAGGTACATGACTTAAAGAACATTTTTAACTATGTGGAAGAGCTTAAATGTTGTGTGGATACTTGGATTCTGATTCATTGATTGGCAAGAATGTAAGCTGAATATTCATTTTTTAATTGAAAGGAAATCTTATATGAAACTGTATTAATGGAAATTAGAAGCGATTGTAAGGTCTATGAATGTATTAATTTATACGTTATATGTGTTTGCATATTCAAGCATTTATGTATTGGCTTATTGCTGATTCTTTAAGTTTTGTCATATTAATCAGGAAAGACCACATTTTACACTTACTGATACTCCCATTAATGTTGTTTTTTATTTTCCAAATAATTTATTTTTATTTTAAAGATTTTTAATACTGCTGTCCTTGTCTTAAAATAGTTTGATTGTCTTTGACATTGTAGGAAAGTTCCCATATTTCAGAATACTCTATTTTGGTGGTATCAAAAACAAACTAAAAGCACTCGCAGTCCTGTGTCATCAGTTATCAGTAGATAAGACTGATATCACTGGTTGTACCTTAAGATACTCTGATGGGAAACATCTGTTAGTGAAGCTCAGAGCTGTTAGGGGCAGTTTTCAGACTGACTTTACATTGAACTTTAACTGATGGATTTGTGTGTCTGGACATGTGGGCTAAATATGTTATTTTTGGAAGCACATCTAAGGTACTGATTTTTTAGGAGTTCAAGGTGTCTTTACATCTGACTCAACTTGTTTTGCATTGTTGCCAAAATGAATGATGGGTCTTTTTAATAATAATGCCCCATGAAGTGTATCACTGCTTTGGCAAAAAATTCAAAGAAGAAAACAGGAAAATGAAATATGTTGATTGCATTACTATTCTTCCCACTGAGTCATTACTTGGTAGAACCACTTTTGGTAGCAATTTTAGATAAGTATCTACCGCCTTTGCTAACCAGAAAGATGCAGTTTTCTCCCATTCCTCTTTGTAAACTCACTCATATTCACGTCAGGTTTCTTATTGGTTCACTCAAGGACATTCACTTTTTTCTTGAGTCATCGAGTTTCTGAAAGGTGAATGTTTGTTCCAATTCTAGACCTTTAGCAGGTTAAATTTGCCCAGATTAGATTACCCTATATTTTGTTTTATCAGTTCTCTCCTCGGTCTTAACAAGCTCAGGCTTCACAGTTCCTGCTGATGAGAAGCAGCCCCATAACTCACTGCCACCTTGCTTGACAGTAGGGATGGTGTTGACTGAGTGATGCACCATGCCGGCTTTGTGCCAGATGTAATACCATTTTTTTCTCCTGACCACAAAACCGTTTTCCATATTTTTTTCAGTATCACTTAAATACTTTGTTGTGAAGTCCATGTGGGAATTGAGACGGTTTTGTTAAATCTAGTTTTGGGTAGTGAACAAGACTGATCTAGGAAGCATAAGTGGGATACAATACACCTTCTGCTTTTTAATGACTGGCTTCATTTTACCCAGTGGAATATTCAGTGTCTTTGAAAAAAAAGTAGACCCTTCTCCTGATCTGTGCTGTTTACAGCTTTATCCCTGAGTTGGTTTGAAAGCTCCTTGGTCTTGAAATTCACTAACTGACTGAGAGATCTTACAGAGACAGCTGTTTATATTGTGAAATTATGTACAGTAAATCATAATTCTTGCACAAAAACATTCTGTTTTTGGAAAGGGCCCATTCCTATAATTGTCAAAGTAATTTTGTGCACCTGAACTAATTTATGTTTGTCACAGCAAAATAAGCTGTTTTTTTAAATGAAAGCACTGCAAAGAAAATCACTGTTAATTTTATACTGTATTGTTGTGTTTAACATTTCAAACAACAAATGTCAAGTGAAATTTGTAACATTAATTTTGTATCTTAATTGTATTGTGTTACTAGGGATTTTCCATTTTAAACTTGAGTCTACTAAACTACAGTATTTTTATCAAAATGCCCACATTTTTGTTGTCAGAGAATGAGAAACATTAAAAAGGTTCTGCAGACAATAAATCTGTATTGCCTCTGTTGTTTTCATTGCCTGCATATGAATATAATTGTTTTCTTGCAAACAAGTGATTATAAAATCTGATTTTTTTTCTGTTCTGAGTACGTACATTACTCTGCATTACTTTGAATATTTTAACTGTTCTTCTTCAAAAGCTGTGTGTAAAACCAAGGGCTTATATGTCATGCTTCACTAGAAACTTATTATGTCCACATAAAAACAAAAGATTTGATGAACTGAGCATACTCATTTGTACATTTACAGCTCCATCCAGATGAATAACCTTTGATGTAAACATACTGATTGCCCTCCTGTAGAATTTATCCATCAGTTTCCAGAAAGCAACTCATTCCTAGCATGGCATACATGACATAGCATGTCTTTAGAAGAAGAGAGGACACCAGCACACCTGGAGAAAACTCAAGTGAATATGGAAAAAGCACCACAGAGAAGGGAATCCAGTCCTGAATCAAACCCATGACCTAAGAGATATGAGGGGGCAGTGCTCCAAAATACAGTACCTCCTATTGAAACACACTGATCACAACTTCGCCATTTGCCAGTCCAGTAACTCGGAACATAAGTTAGGTTGTAGACAAGAAAAATCTATCTGTCTTGCTCGTTATGTAGTTTAGTAGCTAAGTGAATCACAAACTCTCATCTAGCTGCTTCTTGATTGAGTTTAGTGGCTGAGCCTCACCTACCTGACTGGGAAGCCTGTATTGGATACCTACAAGTCTTTGTGTAAAGAGCCATTTCCTTTTATTCAGCTTAAATAAATATCAATTTAGATTCCAACTGTGAACTGTGTCCTTATTTCACACTGAACCTTTTTATACCCTTTAGAATTTCATTTGCTTAGATCAAATCTTTTCTTAAGCAATTTGGTTCCTTTAATCTACATATAATGATCCCCTGTGATGAAGAATCATTCTAGGTTCATTTGTTCAAACATTTTTCCATCCAAAGATTGAGCAGTTTGAATAAGGGACACTGCAAGCAACCCAGAAATTAACTTACAGTTTTATCTAATGAGATTATCCACATGCTTCAGCAATACAAAGGTTTGTGTATGGTGGACCATGCAAATGGTATCTTATCAACACGTATGTGTCATATTTGACAGGAGCTGGTTTTAGAGTATGATATGGAATGGGATGCATTTAACCATAAAGTCAAATGAAACATCGGACCATTAGTTGAATTGCAAAACTCACTGTCCATTTGCAGAAGGGACATCACTCATCTTGCTTGCAGCCGCAAAATTCAATATTGTACAGATCTAACACACATAAATGGTGGTGGAGAATAAAGATCAAGTCATAGTCAGCAAGTTAAAAGTAAAAAAAAATAGTGATTTTATTAATAGCACAAAATATTGAATAATTAAAAGACATGACATTTTCTTAATAAATTCTTTCTCACCACTTTTCATTTTTATATATATTTTTTTATATACTTTTACTTTTTTCTCAGGTAACAGCTGCTGTTGTAGGAGTAGTCACATTTGGCAAATTCAATTTTATATCTGCATACGCTAGGAATCCAAATGTTTGTGAGTCAGACAGCATTTGAACATACAAGAGGCTGTTGCTTATTATTTTTAATGATTTCTTTTTAGAAGAAAACTGAACCTTAAATCTACCATGACCTTCTCCATCTGGATTTAGGATGAAGGTGAAAAGAATGTGCTATAGGATACATGAAATGTCTTTAAAATTTCAAAGATTTACTGTATTGCTAAAGGGCAAATAGGGCTTAAGAACCAGACATTGTATCTTTTTCTTGAAATTGTGCCAGGACTTTAACAAGAGGTACTTTTTTACACAAAGGACTGTAGATGTTTAGAATAGACGTTCCTGTTGTAGAAGCTGATCCAATGGGAACCATCAAGAAATGACTGGATGAGATTCTTAGATGAATAGACTACTAACAACCAGAATAACCTGATGGGTTGAACAGCCTACTCAAATTGACATTCTTTTTATTGTCTTATGCTCTATACAATGTAACTGTAGAAGCAAAAACAGACATCTGGAGTGATGTTGCTTGTAAGTGAAGATCAGATTTTATGTTTATTTCGCTACCTTATTCGGCTGAGGATGAAACTGTAATGTCAGAAAGTACTGTATTTTTTATGATTAAGAACTAATGACTGTGCTACCCAAAAACTGATAAAATGATTAATTGAAGATCCACTTTCTCTTATTTAGTTTTTTTTTCCCAAACAAAAAAAAAATAATTCTGATGGCATTGTAGTACATTGTACAGCATGTCTCTATTTTCTCCATCAGGTGTCAGGATTGTGATGCGCACAGCAAAGTCCCCTGTTTTTTAAGTCCATTAGCTGCATCCTCAACATATTTCATGCCAGTCATAACTTGTAAAATGTTTACAGAAGGACACCAAATGTATATTATAAGTAAAAAGTAAAATAACAACTGTGAAAGCCTCCAACAGTCTGGATGCCACACTGCTGTGAGGGGGAACCTTCTTTAATCCTGCACTACAGAACTTCCAGGTATTTTCAGCATCAAAAGGATCAACAAAGGACAGTTGACTTATATTTTTGTGTATACCTATTTCCTATTTGTTGTATCTAGGGTAAAAAAAATCTGTCTTTTATTTAGTGATGTATTGTTTGGAATAGGGAAAAGGTTTGCCTTTTGTTAAGCATCTGTTTCAGTGAGTATTCGGGAAACTGAGACTTTCTGTTATAAGAAACAGGTTTTCTCTTTTCCATATGTGGTATTTGTGCTGCAGTTGCAGGACAATGTTCTATGTACTAGTGTCTGTAAAACAGGACGCTTGTTCTCACAGATTTATAAATAGTACAGAAAAGTAGTGAATGTTGTGTGTCTGTACTGTATATTTTTATGCCATGCCAGAAGTCTATAATTGTTGACTTTCATAATTTGCTTGCAAAGCAAACTGGTGTTAGGACTTTATTTAATTGTTTTTATAGTTTTAATATCCCCTTTTTCAATTATACATACTGTATAACCCTTCTGTATTTTCTCTACATACAGCCACTGCCCTTGAAGTGTTTGTAATGTTATCTGAGGTGGCAGCTGTAGTTAAAAATGTAATGACCAAGAATAAAAAATCAAACTTAGATTGCATTAAGTTAGAGGAATGACATCATTACTCTGCAACAAGCATACTAATTTATTTACATTTTTGTAATTCAGCAACAATTGATGTAATTGATCTGAACTAGAGATAGTTTCCATCTCTTTTTTTACTAAAAAGATTAGCTTCATCCTCATTTGTAACCTTTACTTTCATCTGTGTTCATGTCTATATGTTTAATATATTTCTGCATTGTATGACAAGTAATGTTTAACTATGAATAATATACTGTATATATAAGTAATATTTGAACATCACTAGTCTACACTTTAGTTTGGATTATTTTGTAAAATTATAGCTTTAACTTTATATCACATTTTCAGATTTGGTTAAACATAGAGGGATTTCCCGATATATTTTTAAAAGAAAACTTTTAAATTATTAATATAAGTAGATCAGAAATTATCATTGATGTCACAAATTATAGTAAAATGAACATGAACAGAAAAAAAACATTAACCAATTCAATCCTAAAGTCATTGTCATTGGCTGTGTAGCATTAAAGTCATGCCAGTTACTCAATTTAAATACCGTATGTACTATATATAATATATATGTACAGTACTGCAAATCTAAACCTTAGAGTGAGCCAGGAAACATCAAGAACCCAAGAGTGAAGTGGCCATTTGGTTTTTGCTCACATTCACTTGTAAATTGTGGACATATATAAATATTTGTGGTTGCCAAATTCTTGTTGAATGTAATAATGTGTGGCCAGGTTGTCCTCCTTTCAGTGACTAAAGACATGGTTACTAAATAATTTATGTTTTATAATCTCAAGCCTTGATTAATCCCTCTTTTCTATTCTTTCACTCTAGAAAGCTGTCAAAAAGGCATAATCTGTAAAATGAATCACCAGCATCTTTACTTGTGAAAATATCTCAATACAGCATTTTTTTTTCACAGTCTAAAATGTTCTGGCAGGCTCAAGACACTTGTGCAATAATCATATGATACATCTAAGCTGCTTTCCTGTTTACTTAGAATAGCTGTTAGTTATTAACACCAGGCTCTATGATTCTGCTCCAAAACAAAAATGAAAAACAGCCTCATTGTGCCATGAATTAATTCTGTAAAGCCTGTCTGGTAAACAAAATGCTTGTCTTATGTTGCTTTAAAGACTTTTAAAGGCATGTAAAAAGAAAATAAATTGTATTAACCTTATTTTGTAAATCTTATTTACTTTCTTAAAGGTTGGGTTTATGTTTCATTTATAAAGAGATGACGATGTCATAAATATGTTATTTTCAGGTTGAAGAGCGGGGTGGGAGTGGTAGGGGGCTGGGTTGTGGCGGGCACCTTACAGAAGATTCAACCACCTACTGGAAGTGTGAGTGTTTTTGGATGGGGCCAGGACAAGGTCTGGATTTGAGAGCTATACAATGATGATTAGGAAAGTGACAAGACAGAAGCTGCCAACTGAGTAATTCTTGATAAAAGATCAAGGGTAGCTAAATAAAGAAATGTATTCAAAAATGGATTTATTGTAGTGGAGATCGTCCCTTAAGATTTTATAACATTTTACCTATTCCTTAATACTCAGATTATCTCACCTGGAAGCACTAAATGCTGCTTTGGATGAGCTACGCTTGTTGAGATACTACTTGTGAACATGAAGTGTGATTTGCTATTGAGAAAAATGGAGAATGTAAAAATAGAAATGCCACAAGTTATCTCCTCACCACCAGTTTTCACACGACCAGTGAACTTCACATTAACCGGTACTCAAGTGCATTTGGAGAACTGAAAACAGCAAAACATGTGACCAAAATGGATAATAATGTAAATGCAATAAATTTCAACATCAATATAAGTGAAAAACTGGATACAGTATAACACATATATACATCTAAACACCTCCCTTCAGTCATGCGTAAATAATTTGAAAAAAACATTTGCAACGGTGTACATTTTAGTTTAACATTCTTCTTGAAAGTGTTTAGATCCAAGTGTTAACTGTATAAAAGCACAAGATAAAACCAACCAATCAATCGTGATTTCATATGGCACGTTTTGGAGGTGAGAAACAACAACAACAAAAAAAACAAAACAAGCAAAGAAATTCTCTGTACATTTAAGAAATTCCTTAAAGCCACCCAAATAACAAAAAGTCACTTTCAGTAACAGACAAAAATGAAATTATACAGTATATGTATCATTATCCCTTCTTAAAAATACCTTTTTGTTAAACACTATTCAAATACATATACTGTTTAAATAACATGCATTTCTTTTGAAATAATGTAATTCATATATGACATAAATGAAATTTTATGCTGTATCTGTCATTAAAGATTTTTGTGTTAGTCAGTACAATTATGTATTTTCCTGGATGAATGGAAATACTGATATAAGGTTTTAGTTAATTTAGGTTAAGGGCAGAGCCTATACATAATAGCCACATTTTTAACCGGCAGCAGATGTCACTGTTTTCCTTATGTGTATTTCAAGAGCCTATTCCCTCAACGACAACCAGTGCCACTGGTACACAGAGGGTTGTGCTGTGTTACCCAGAATGCAGTGAAGGAGCAGTGCTGGAGCTGGCTGTGTTGTTGGGATGTTGAGGATTAAAGATGGCCACCAGCAGGCGGAG
This sequence comes from Atractosteus spatula, assembly GCF_055471065.1. Classification (NCBI taxonomy): domain Eukaryota; kingdom Metazoa; phylum Chordata; class Actinopteri; order Semionotiformes; family Lepisosteidae; genus Atractosteus; species Atractosteus spatula. The sequence goes on from NC_142708.1 coordinate 36,265,927, forward strand.
CAGGGACAGTAGGCACTTCGGGATTACGGCATTATTTATCTTATATGGATGAAAAGAGGACTAGAAAGACGTCATTAATAGCCTACAAATACACCATCCTTTTCCTTATCCCTGGTCCTTGTCGACATAAACACCGATTAACTGGTGAGTTGACAGTCGTAATATCTATATTAGTAGCTGTTTCACAGAAGAGGGGGTACTGAAATAATGCCAACATCCTCTCCTATTCCAAAAAAAAAGAAGGAGAAAGTGCATTTGCTGCGTTTGAATCATTTGTGATCTGGTGATTAATACCATAATGGAAAAGCAATTGAGACCTTGGAGTTTTTATTATTAGTAGGTTACATAGAAACGTTATTTTGGACCAGGAAGTGCCATTTTGTCCAGTTTTTCTTTATGATTATTTGCCGGTTTGTGTTCCGTCGAGGGTTACTGTACAGGCCGTTTACGTTAAAGGTCGACAAACATCTAAAGGCGTGGGAAATCGCAACCACCTTTCAATCTGACGATTTTAGACCGCAGCGGCTGTTGCAGGAATAAGACTAGCTGCGTTGGTCTTTGACGTTAAGGGTGGGACGAACAATGTGAAGAAATATAGTGCAATAACTACACTAAGACTGTACAGACAAAACTGTGCACCTAGGCTAAGTCGATATGTATATATTTCTTTATTGTACAGGTCAAGTAAAATGTCCTTTGGTTTGTCGTAATACGCAGAGAAATATTCCTCGCTGTTCGGGCTACTGTAACTTGCATTTGAATCTTGTAGGCATTTCTGCCGCTGCTATTGTACTTAGTTCAGAAGAGCCTTTCTTTTCACCGATGACGTGCTTGGTAAATATGTACATATATAAAATAAATAAAGCTGGTATGTCCATTGTGTTATGAATTCGAATATGGCGTTTGGAGATTGCATGGATTATGATTAAGAGAAATAAGCACACTGGTTTTGCGGAACTCAGCCCTTCTCGATTGGTATGGAAGTGATGCATTTTTATTATTGGACGAAATACAGACGAAAATGGCCCAACTTGTCAGATTGGTACATCATCTAGTGAAATGGTGAATTTATTCGATAGTTGAGTTACCTACAGCCATGAACGGTATAGGTTTGATTTTTGAATTCCCCAATGTAAGCAAGATATGTTCAAGGTAAAGCTGTAGAAATAACGTGCGTCTTTAGTACTATTTAGTAGTTTTAATTACACTGCAATACATTCTCTGCCGGTGAATCATGTCAACCCCTGTATTAAAATTATTCGGTCTCCTTATTGACTGTATTAAAAATGTGGTCAGTTAAATTTCATGGTTAGACAGGGCAGCAATGAAAACTTTTACGTGGAGGAATATTTGTTAAAAATATGCTAAAGCCAGCAAAAACGAATAGTCTTTAAAAACGTGGATGGTTTTCATGGTCGGTCGGTTGCCTTCATTACATACTGGTATTGTACTCGCAATGCCTAGAGCAGTATTTGTGCTTCTTAGTTCTTAGTAACAAATTACCGTTCTTGTTTGCCTATTGTAGCCACATTTAAAGCAGGTTTAGGAAAACTGGCAATTTCAGATTGTAGTCTAGGTAAATAGTGCTGGCCCACTTTGTCAATTTAAAATATTGAAAGTATTAGACACTACTGTTTTCATTTTTCATCTTTTAAAATTAAAATATTTAATCTTATATATTAAATCTTATCTTATAACAAATTGTATGAGAATGAAAAAAAAATCTCAACAGTGGCAGTGACCAGTTGAATACAGAACTTAAAAATTAAAGAACTGCTTCAGTTCTTAATTTGCTGCACTTTGTGGAATGAAGCAGTAAAACAGAATGCTTGTGTAATGAGTCTTTGCCTTTTTCAAAACCTCATGATTGACTTTTTTTTCGAATTTCAAGTGAGACACTGATGTGTGGAAACTGTCCTTTCAGTTCTCTAATTTGAGGTCCTTCTTTACTGCAAATGTGTGGTCCTGTTGCCATTCTTTCGTATCTCTTTGATACTGATTCTTATGCTGTAAATCTGAGAGGATAAAATGAAGTGTGCAACCTCCTTTGCAGTTTAAAAAAAAAGTCATATGTTGTTGTTTATAAGCATATTAAGAAGCCATACCCCTTTCTTACAGTACACCTAGTCTTGAATAAGTCATACTGTGGCTTCTGGTGGTATCATTCTTGTCACTTAACTGATCAAGGTTTGACCTCATTTGGAATCTCCTTTTCTAATGGACACAAAATAAGTTGCATCTCACAGAAGACAAAAAATGGTATAGATAAAGCATGCGCACATGATAAAGTCATGTAGTGTTCACATTTCATTTAATAGCAATAGACGGGAGAACAAATTTGACAAGTGTTTCTCAGACTCTTGCCAAGTTTTCTTTTTGACTCTTCGGCTCCTCTTGTAGTGCGCATTATTTCTCTGAGTGGTCTTTAAATTGCTGCAGCAGTGCCAATGTGACCTGCTGCTGCATGCTCCACTGGTCCTTTTTAAGATTCGGCATGTGATGTATTGAATATTGTTCAATTAGTTATTGAACCAAAAGCTGATTAGAATTCCTTCAGATAATTTTAAATAAAATAAGTGTTTTTTAAAGCAAGACTTGGGGAAGTTTACAAATATCAGTTAGACAAGAAGTGGTTCTAAAATGTGCATGCTTGGACTATTCTAGTAATTTAAAAACATATTTTAGATGACTGTTAAAAGATACATAGTTTGTTTCTTAATAGTGTGTTCTTTAATTATTCTACAGGTTTATGATTAATTTGTGGTATTATATGCTAGTGAAGAGCAGTGTTATTCTAATAATAACTATTGTTAAGGTGTATAGACTTTACATAGGGTTTACCTGAAAAACCACCTGCTAGTCTTATCGAAATGTATTGGAAGGAATCATATGTGATCTCCATAGTTCTACTGTACATGTTTTAAAAATAGCATTACAATTTGTGCAAGACCCAGCTACTTTTAGAGGTTTAAGTCTAAATTCTGGGAGTTTATTAGCAGCACCTGACTCTGGAAATGTAGTTCTGAAAATGTTATCTCAGTCCAGAAATACAAAATGTTCTGAAGAAATGTATTTTAGTTTATTATTGGAATTTATCTCCAGTTTCTCATCACTGAAGAAAGATGTTTTTATGACCTGGTTTGTCCAAGGTCCTTCAGAGTGTGGGGATAGGCAAAGATATTTAATCTTAGATGCGTAATTTCGCAGCTTGAAAAATACTCAGAACTCTCCTTTACACACCTCATATAGCCATGTGTAGTCTGCACAAACTGTGGAAATACCAAAAGATAAGCAAATGCAGTGACATTGAATGAAGAAATTGAGTACAAAGTTGTAACTTTACTTCATGCTTCAGTGATGAAGATAAAGATCTGACTCTCAAATGCTGGCATTTAGTATAATTCTAATTCACAGCTTAGTCCTTGGGTGTAATTTTTCCAGTTTCAGCGAAATGTGGAAAATAGTTGTCTTTTAATGATTAATCAAATAATTCTGTTCATAGTAAATGCATACTCTAGATAATAAATGATGTCAGCATTAAAGAGTAAAATGATATTTCATAAATATTGTCTAATCTTCAAGAGGTTTAGAAGTAGAAGTTAGGGCTCTGGAGGGTCATAGGTTCAAATCCTGGATGGGACGCTGATGTTCTCCCCTTGAGTAAGATACTTCACTCAGATGGCTTCAGAAAATACCTTGCTGTACCAGTGAATCTCCTGATTGTCATTGTAAATTGATTCTCATTTGACTTATCTGGTAAAATAAAGGACTGAAAGAAAACTTTCGTGGAGCTGTGCTGTATTCAGTATATGGTAGTATGTTGTGTACATGATACCAAACAATGTCACTTGAGTAAAGGAAACTACTGCAAATGTTACCAGTTTAAGTCCAATGAAATCTGTAAAAAATGCAGTCATTTCAGATGAATCGTTCATGTTGAGTCTGGAGTGATGGACGATGTGGACAGAAACATTATAAACAGAAATGTGTAAATTTTACATGCTTACATCTTTAAAAAAATAACAGATTGCTTTGCAACACAAGATTTGGGATAGTTAAATATATTGAACAGGCTATGTACTTAGTGTTTAGATGGAGGGTTGGCAGGGATGACACGTCTTGTTTACACTACTTCAGTGAGTTGGCTTTATTTGTCTTGTTTGCCAAAAATGTCATTTTAGTTTCATTAGGCATTTTTATTAGACGGTGTCTATAACTTCCTAAGGCACAGGTTGGAGTTCCTACCGTTACACTAGGGAGCCAGAGTGGATTTTTGCTTCCTTTTCTTAGCCATGCACAGTTTGTGATATACACTGCCATCCAAATATATTGAGACAGTGAAGTCAAAATTGCTATTTTTGCTGTATATTCAAGTAATATGGATTTGAGATGAAAAGATGAATATGTATAGAATGTCAGAATAATTGTATCGACTATTAATGTATAGCATATCACATTTTATTTCTGGGTATTTCTGTGCATATGTGCTTTAACATTTTAGAATAATACCATCCCCCCATTTTAGGTAAGCATAAACATTGGGACAAATTATCTTAAAGTTAATTAAAATATTGTAAAACTTAGGGTTTGGTTGCAAATCCTTTGCAAATGCTTTGCCAAGCTTTTGCTGCAGCCATTTTCAGTTGCTGTTTGTTTTGGGGGTTACTGACTTCAGTCTCCTTTTCAGCAAGGGGTTGACTTGGTCAGTCTAAGCACTTCCACTTTTTCCCCCTGATGAACTCCTTGGTTGCATTGGCAGTGTGTTTCGTATCATTGTCTTGCTGCATATGAAGTGCCAGCCAATGAGTCTGGATGCTTTTCTTGTACATAGGCAGACAAGAATGACTTCAGAAGTGTACAGAAGCATCTTATGCTATAGTCATTAGTTACATCATCAATAAAGATGAGTAACCTAGTTCCAGAGGGGGTCATGCATGCTCAAGCCATTGTCTGCAGTTCATTCCTTTCTCCTCATTATCACCTTGCTATCACTTTGGTAGAGGTTTATCTTTGTCTCATCTCTCCATAACACTTTGTTCCAGAACTCTTCTCTGGTTCATCTCTGTACTCTTTAGCAAACTGCAATCTGTCCTTTCTATTTTTGGAGGTGATGAGAGGTTTGCATCTTATGGTATAGCCTTTATACTTCAGCTGTTTAAGTCTTCTGTGAACAGTAGGTTGTGATACCTTCACCTCTGCGTTGTGAAAGTTGTTTCAGAGCCAGCTGTTTTAGAGTTTTTCTTCATAGCTTTCATACATTTTCATCAGCTGCAGTTATCTCAGTCAATCTGGTTGTTGCCGATTACAACTACTGGTTTCTTTCTTTTTCATGATATTCCAGTTTTTCTGTGCTCAGGTTCTGTGCTATGGTTATGATTGAATTATTTTCTTTCAACATCCAAATTGTTTGCTTTTCTTTCATAGACGGTTTTCTAGTCTTCATGTTGGTTTAGGCCTACTGATTCTAAAGGCAGACACTAAAGGGCAGAGCAAAGGCTAAATCCATCACTACACATTCACCGCTCCTTTATGCGTACACAGTTAGTGCAGGAATCACCTGGCTACAAGAAATACCTGGTGGCTAATTGTCCAAATATTTATGCACACCTGAATTGAGGGAATTGAACACCGAAAGTGCTATTATTCTACAATGGTACCACATACAGTATAAGCACTGAAATACCCAGAAATAAGAGGTGTCATTCTGTACTTCTGGTTCATATTCATCTTTTTATCTCACATCAGATTTGCTTGAGTATACATCAAAAATAGCAAATTTGGCTTTACTGTCCCAATAATTATAGATATATTTTTTTCCATATTAAGTTAATATGACGTATGTGCCATTATATTTTTCATACTTTCAACTCCTTCCACATCCCCAGTTTTAATATTGATAATTGCCAATCTACTTGGCTCATTGCCTTGTAACTGCACAGGAGGGAGAAGAATGGTGATGCATTACCCAGTACATGTGCTGTAAAACTGTGTACAATATTTTACAATATTGCACACTCCACGACTCCTACAGCAGACTTATCAAGCAATGGAGGAGTAATGGAGCTCTCAGTGACAGCACTGCAAGCTACAGAGGTCACTGTTTCATCGCACACGGGTGATACACTGGCCAGCTGAAACCCACTGAGTTACAGTGCTGCTTGAGGAATCCTGATCACAGTTGCATAATGATGTAGCTCAGACTCAAACCAGTGATATTCTTTCCTAAATGAGACCATTAGGGTCCTGTGATTGTCATTTTTCTTAACTGAAAATAATGGTCAAGTGTCTCTGGTGGAAAAAAAAATATTTCATGTTAAAACTTGCATACTTCTTGTTTTTTGTTTTTCAAGTAACAGATTTTTGTTCTTTTATGTTTTTTAAATTTGGGATTTAATTATACAGGGGTATCAGCATGTGGACTGTCATAAGACTTATATTATTAGCATTTAATAAAATAAAAAAAATGCTTTGGCTTCCTCAGTTATGATTGCTTTTTTGTAAAGTGCGGATATGAGTTTCATCAGTGGTATTGTTAACAGTTTATCAAGAAAAAATATCACCAATCTTTAATCTTATCTTTTAATTTATCTTTAATAAAGCCAGCTCACTTATACAGTCTTGAGTCAACTAAACAAATAGAACATTTTTAATTTGAAAACTTAATGGAAAGTGTGGATGACTGGTGTCTCTTGTTGGTCAGGTGTTTGTTGTTGGGCTATTCAGCACTCACAGAAGAGCTGTGAACATCCTATCTGTCTTCTTTTGACTTCAGTGTTTGGAGTCAACAGTTGAAATCTAAAGAACTTTTTGGTAAAAGCATGCGGTTCTGAAGCTGAAAGAAAAGAAAATCAGGACAATAGCACAGAAATTGGGCATACAAAAATCAATAATTTGGGTTATACAAAAGAAGAAAGAAACTACCAATTAGCAAAGACGAACATCTGCAGTTGATGATGGAAAAATTATCAGAGCTGTAAAGGAAAAGATTAAAGCAACTGTCAGTGAAATCACCAACAAATGCAAGAGTGCAAGGCTTAAAGTATTCAACTTAACTTACTTCTTAAATAAAAACAGCCTTTTTGAAAATATAGAATCATCAATTATGATTCTTTAGTACGCCAGAATTTTTGAATTAGCTGCAGTGTAGCCAATAAGCTTGTTTTGTCACTGCAGAAAACACCTCAAAACTGAAATGAAACGCACATGTCATCTGAGAGACATGTTGTTAAGGTGGTCGTTTGCTTTTGCAGTGTCAGAGACAGAAACAGTGGATCTTGTGTTTCTCTTGGTATACAGATACAGAACCTGCTACTAGGACCCAGTTCTACTGGTCTTTGGCCAACAAAGTGGGTTATTGTTGTACAGTATATGCAGACAGAGAGCCCTGTAGTCTGTGCTACAAAACTCTTTTAAGTTCAAGGTTGAGGTCTAATTTCTTGCACTGCTATTGTCACTGAGTGGCAGAGTCTGTATTCAAAGCATGGAGAGTAAGTTAAATTAAATTAAGGTTTTGGTTTTGTAATAATGTAATGCCATACTTAAACACTTTATTTTAAAGGGAGATGAAGAAGAGCAAGAGGAGTGATATGCTTATTGACATTCAATGACTTCATGCCTTTGCAAGTCCTTGGAAAGACAGACCTTTTGTAGTGGCTAGATTCTCGATATGAAGTGAGGCAACAGCACTTTACAAAAAGTGCAATTTTTAAATTGTTAGAAAAACAACAGATTTCTGGTGTCATTAATGAAATTTAGCCCAATAGAGCAGCAGTACTCAACAATTTTATCGTACATTTATTAAAATACATATATATATAGGATTTACTTGTTTAGTGAACCAGTGTGGGGGGAGTTATGAATATTAAGTTGATATTGTACATAGTGCTGGGCGATAATTCGATAACGATAATTATCGCTATATAATTTTCCTCGATATAATTTTAACAAAATTTCGATAAATGTTCGATATAAATGTTTATGCTTTGCGCATGATATGCGCATGCGCACAAAATACTGCGCGAGTGCGCTTGCGTGTTGCAGACCGGGCAGCTAACGTGGGGCTGTTTACCCACACGGTGGTGGCTGACAGGATTGTAGTTAGAGTGGAGAATGAGCGACACTGAAGCAAATGTAGTGCTGCCAACGACCAGCTCGAAGGACGATGACATCGTCGACAGAAAAGTTCATTCAACTTCGGTAATTTGGAGATATTTACGATTAGACATAAAACAGAGCACTTTTAACTTTGCAGTCTGTCTGAGCCATCTTCTATGTGTGTTTTATCACACTGCAGTATTTAATTTTTCTATTAAGATATTTATTTTGTAAATTTTACTCATGCATATTTTGACATAAAAAAGACTTGAATACTCTCTACCTCAGATTTGTTTAATGTTTCTGCTGTTTGGCAAGTGTTTGTTGTGTTCTTAAAATAAAGAGTTGTTTACCAGTTAACTGTCTGGTTTCTTCAACTTTCACTCAGGAGAAAAAATCTGCCTTTAAACTTGAAAGAAATAATGATTTGACATTTATCGTGATAATTATCGATATAGACTGATGTGAACATTTTTATCGTGATAATGTTTTTGGCCATATCGCCCAGCATTTATTATACAAGCACTACATGGATATATGTAATAGGAAAAATACATTGGCACCAACATTTTTGCTTTAGACAGAATAGAGATTCTAACGTTTTGGTCCTGTAAATTACTTATTGCCCTTTCTAAAATCCTTCTGTGGCTTCAGGTGTTGTGTTTTCTGGTATCATAAAAATGAGACCTTTGTAAATATAGCTAATGCTTCTATATTTTAAGTTGTACATTTTGAGACAGGTTGCGATTTCAGCAGAACCTGACACTTTGTGTCTCAGAAAGTCATGGGTCCTGCCATCGTTGTCCTTATTTTGCAGAGCAGGATTTGTTGGGAGGTCCATTGCCAACTGCTGCAAAGATTCAGCTGTGTAGATGGGTTTGAGAATTGGTTTATTGCTCAAAGGCAGTTTTTGATGCTTGCTTTGTGCCAGCTGGAGTGGATGGCATAAATACCTGCCCTTCCATACTTCTAAATCTACTTCCTTTTTGGCATTCAAATAGTAAGTTGACTACACTACAAAACTAGGGAAGAAATAGTCATGAATATATGTACGCATGTCATCTCTGAATTTTGTCATTTAATAATGCCTTATTCAGCAATGTGGTAAGAATTCTGCAGCTAAAAAGGTTTTTATTTTTTGTCTTTAGCCACATTAATTCTTGAAATAATAGTTATGCTTGTGGGCAGCTGAAATTCTGCTGGGTGTGTGGGACTTTAAGATGCATACTTGAAACAAACCCGAAAACTTTATGTGCAGAATAAGAGTTACCCGCTGTCTTGCTAATGATACAGAGCAAAACTAAACAATAAAAAGTTGTAAGCCAGGCTGATCTTTCTTTTTTAGCTTCTTTCTGATCTGTATCTTCTGAAATACACAGTTCAGATCTATAGTCTGTCATAACAACTGTTGTTAAAAATTGATTATAACTTATCTATGTTTCACATCTACATTACTAACTGTACTCTGAATAATTTACATGATAATAATTTTATTGAAATACTTTTAATTGTAGTATCGACGTACTGGTAATCTGTTGTAAAATATGTTCAAATGTGTTCAGACCTCTCATGTCTCGGATTTCAGGTAGTCACTCGTTAAGTTAGATTAAGTTCAAATACTGATGTACAGATGGCCTCCTTTCGGCAAACCTGCTCAGTCCCAAAAACCAGTCCATCACAGAGGTTTTAGGTAATAAAATATCTTCCCTTTCTCTTTAACCTCTGTGTATTAACTCTTCAAGTCTTCTGTAATCCACTGGGGGAGCCAGAACAGCTGAATTCCTGACAAATTCTATTCCTCTTCTTAACTACTATTCATCACATTCCCAGGAACACCATGATGTACTGAACTAGGCTCACGCCTCACTTAATGGCCAGATTTTCCCTTGATTTGGAAAGTATATGTCCCTTGTCTCCTTGTTGTCCTACTAAAATGTCTTACATGGCTTAACTGGTGCCCAGTTTCCAAATATAATCAGCAGTACTCAACAACGCTACAGAGTCTATGTAGAGAATTCAAATTAAATCCATTAATACATTATAGAGACAAAATGCTCAATTCACTTTGGATGTATCATTCATCACCTAACTCAGTTCCATAACAAAATACTTCCATGACCTTTTCCATTAATCCTTTTAAACCCTTCAGACTATCTCAAATTAGGACTGCAGGCTGGCTGCTGATGTTAAATCACAGGAGTAAAATATCTACTCATCTGCGCTCTAAACTCTCTATAGTTATATTTCTCTGAATATTACCTGACTGCTGTAATATCCTAACCTCTGATCCTGTGAAATGTTTCATTATTCAAAGCCCCAATCAAATGAACCAATTTTTTACCAGTGGAAGTTCTCTTGAACTTACAATGCTTTTGTAAAGGAATCACTAAAGCCTGTCTCTAGTCTTGTTGTCAAAAGATCCTTCATGATCTGTGAAGTAGATTTGCAATTATCTAGTAAATATAATTTATGTAAGAGATATATAACTTATTTGAGAAACAAAATAGTATTACATAACATTTAAATAATTGTATTAGAATAAAAGTCAATTTTGGGAGCATAAAACAGAGCTCATTACCTGCGCTGTTTATTTTGTGCTGTTTTTTGTTCATCTTTATCAAGTAAAGCAGTTTGAGTTCCTTTGAGATGAAACATACTACAAAAAAGAAAGTAATGATAAATATGACATTGTCTTGTTCGTTTGTTTTAAACAAAGGAGGATAAGATTAAAAATTGGGATCTCAAAAAGGCCCAAATGAATCTCTTCTCAGATCACTGAAATTAACAAAATAATTTCATAAGGAATTATCAGATGCAAGATTGTGGGATTCCTTAAGATGAATTCACTAAATTTGAGGTTGTTCTGATTATTGTACATAAAATAATCTTAGTACATAAAATAGAAATCAGAAAATACTTCATTTGAAAATAACAGTTTTGCTTAGTTACAAAATAAGCTATAAATCTTAGAGGTCCAGCTTTCTAAAGAAGGATAGTTTCTAACTTGTGTTATTAAATTATTGGTATATAATGAGGTGCCTGTTGAAGATCAGTTTCACTTTACTTTTTTTCACTTAGATTTTTCAGGTTTGTAATCCATCTAAAAGAGTTACATGGGCCAAATGGCCTCTTCTTGTTTCTAACCTTTCTTATTTTCTTAAACAAATAAAGCTTCAGAAAAGACTTCTCTTTCTCCCATTAAAGTGAAAAGCAGAGTTTTGCTTATGTTGCAATGCTGGTACAATAATAATTACCTGAGCCATTTCCTCTCATACTCTTTAGGGACATCATTGCAAAAGATTGCAATGTTGGAATCAGAAGAGCAATGTAATGTAAAAGTTAAACAAGTCTAATACTGCTTTATTAACAGTATTCAGTTTGAAAGTGCAGAAGTAGGATTTTTTCACTCAACGCTTGCCCAACATGGTTTTAAATCTGTGAAACATAAATTATTAAATTTTTGTCTCATGTCCAGGTAAAACTGATTATTATGCCCTTTATCAGATACTGTACGTAACCTAAAAATAACTCATGATTATGCTCTTTGCTACAGTATTATATAGTATGTAAATTAAAATCCAAGGACTTTTGCAGACCCCAGATTTGTGCATAATCCTTGCAGCTGATATGCAGTATATAAATTGTATCATTTCATGAAGAGACTGCTTCAGTGCCCCCTTTTCTCGCTCTTATTAAGACACAGATGGTACCTTCCAATCCTGGTGTGACTGAGTGCCACCCCTTCCCCCGCCCCTCTCCTAATTGATGATGGATGCATCAGCTGTGCCAGTTCCTGTGAACATTGGCACAATAGTTTCCTTGGTGCACGAAGCAGAATGCTGAGGTTTTTCGCCAGCTCTCCTCAGAGAAAGCTTGTTTAATCACAGATTGGAGCAGATTTAAAGAACCCAGGCCTCTCTACAGTTGTGTGTTTGGAGTGTCCTACAGCAGTGGAGCCATTTTAAAATGCTTGCTGGGCATAGGGATAACAGTAGGTATGGAATATGGTGCTGATATGTGAGTTTTATGTAGCTGTTGCATTATCTTTGTCCATTATGTGAAATGGCAACTCAGGACTCAACAAGCTCTTGGAATGTTTGATGAATGAGTGTATTTCATTGTTTTTACTGGTGCTTTTAACATTTCTTTATGTGGTGTGGCGTCATTATGTCTAGTCTTTTTACTTATGCTACAGTTAGATTATAGTACCTTATTGCTATCTGAAAGTATGTATTGACATCTGAAATGTGCAGTAAAACAGCAATTATCTTTGTAAATTGTATTTTTTTTTGTAAAAACTGGAATTGTATTTCCATATTAGGCTTTAAGCTAAAATTTGTATACGTTTACAGTATGTGTGATGCTCTTGGTAATCCACGCCATCTTTGCCATATTACTCAGATAAAGTTCTGTTCTTATTCTTTTTACTATTTTCAGTAGTTTTTCCAAAATCGTTTTATTTTTTGTGGTATTCACATTTGGTGTTTAGAATATGTGCATTATTGAAACTGTATGAAGGCTTTACTGCATCTATTTTCCTAGAGTGAAGTTGAATTTACACCTGCTGAAGTATGTGAGATTAATTTTGTTACTGTAAATGCCAAAGCATACCTAGCATACAAATTATTATTCACATAATGATGTCAAATCACTGTGTGCCTTTTGGTCTTTGAAACTAGAATTTTTCTGACTGCATTACTGTGTAGACTAGGTTCACAGCATGTGACAATTATTTCTTTCTTACATTCATATTTTTGGGTGCCATCTTTCACAATGTTCTTATAATATTTGAAGAATGAAGACTGATAAATATGTAATGTTTTTTTAAATTATTGTTGAAGTCACTCATGGTATATTTATGCTTTGCATCTAATTGTTTTTCTTTGCTTGCAAACAGCAGCATTTCCATGACAGCAACAGAAGCAAAGATGATCCATATACAGCATAAGGTTAGGCATACTGTAAATAAAAAGTACGAAGAGAGTTAGACATGGTACTGCAACTTGTTCTTTCACACAAGGAGGTCATTAAAACTGGAATAGAGAAGGAAGTGCATTTAGATTTTTCTTCCTTAATGTGGTGGAAATGCCCTTTAGAGATTCTGCTAAAGAATTCTAAATAAATATTTTGTAAGTAGAAAGAAACAAGCTGATTGCTAGAACCTTATTGATAACAAAATCTTACACAGTCCCTTCTTTAGGATCACTGAGTGTCAGCCTCAATAAAAAAAAAAGGTTGGCCAGTTTTTTATCTCCAAAATTCCTTCAAATTAAACCTTTTTCCTGTCAGTGGAACCTTACTTTTATTATTTAGTCATTTAAAAATATGAATCACCAGTTATTTTTGTTATACTCCTCCGATTTGGAGTAGCTAATTTTATTTTTCATGTCTTGGCTCACAGCTACAAACCATGTGCCTACACACAAGGGAGGATAAGAAAGTACAGGTAAACTCTTCTAGTCCACCCACCTTTGGGCAACCTGTCTTTTAACATGTCACTGAGACAGCTCAGACCTCTTCCTAAGATTCAGTGCCCATCGGGGACATGCACGTCCCTTATTGACAGCATTGAAAATGAGAGGTTGCTGAAATTTCTGTGGTGTTGCTGAGAGAAGCCTGGCTGATTACTCCCACTCTTGGGAAATTGCTTGGTAAATTCACAGTCACAGTCGGCTAGTGACATGGTTCAATCTCGTGATCACAGAGCTCAACCTGCACTCAGGTGAGCGCCTTAACTGGTTTATCACTCTAACCCTCATGTTAGCTTTTTGTAATATGGTGACCGAAATTGACTAAGTTTTCTTAATCAAGCTCCAATAATACTGTAAATTTTGTAGGATTATCTTAAGTTTTCTTGTCTTAAATCATTTGTTTTTGCTTATGTATTCATTTAATTCCAATGTAATTAAGGACAAAATACAAAGTGTGCCTTGCTTTTATTTTGAATAGAAATTGAAGAAGAGAGAGACATTATTGATTTGTTATTCACCTGTTCCAGCAGTATTGCTGGAAAGCAGTATTGAAAAAGCTCGAACTAAGAAACAGAAAGGGGATATAAAAAATGTAAATATTTCATGCACCAAGAGGGTGTATGTGAACAGATGGGGAAGATTTATTTATTTTTTTAACTGAAATACTTTAATTAAAATAGAGATATGCGTAAGTCCAGTTTACTTGTCTTCTAAATACTTTAAGGTCACGTTCCTTGGTGTCTTTTCAGCTAACTTGGTAAAGCTTTATATCAGGCACTGACTGCTTGAAATAAATTTGGTTGCAGTAGTTTTTTTTGGTATTGATTCTTATGTATGTCAAATTATTATCGGTGTAATTTTGTAATCTAAAAAGGGTTAAGTATTAATCTTGTTGGTCTGAATCAATTGTTTAAAATAAGGTTTGTCACCGTGGACAGCTTAGCTGCCTGATAAAAGGAGTTAAATTGATAGATTTTGGTAGTACAATATAGTAAGTTTGGATTTTGATACCCTTAATATAACTTTGAATTAACACAAATAAAAAGTTCACATTACATTAAGAGATTAACACTCATTAACACAATCTTTTTAAATCCATGTCAATCACAGAATCTTATTGTAATATAAAACATATTATAGTGTCTTGGTTATATATTTTAGCAATTTTAGGGTAGTCTAATTATATTAATTTTACATCTTACTGTAATATCAGATTAACAGCAAACATTTGATTTACAGTACATCTCAAGCGGAATGGTTTGTGACCTGTATATGAACTGCCTTTTCACCATGACATGGTCTTGGAATGAAACAAATGGCAAAATTACAACTGTCAGGCAGGCAGAAAAAAATAAGGATATTAATATAATACCTTTTCTTACTTATCAGAATCCAAGATCATTTAATATAATGTGAACGTTTTCTAAAAAACTGTAAAGTAAAGTAACATTAAGTGATTTGTAAATATACAGAAGTCCCTGACATTTTAGAAGTTATGAACACTTGTTCTTCCTAAAGGGAAGTGACATTGTGACCTCTATTACATATGCAACCAATTTAGTTATGCAGCCAAATAGAAAACATACATTCTCAATAAACAATGAACAACATTAGCAGCATTCCGATCAATCTACTTATGACTAGATGGAGTTTAATGAAGAGTTTGTTTTCTTGTCCTCTGAATGGTCTGCCATGTTAGATGGTTTAGTTCAGTCTTTTCAGGAAGTTTCCATAATGTCAAAGTGTTGAATGCATTTATAACACATTTAAAATTTCCTTTCAGAATACATTTTTTGGTAAACAATAGAATCATGTTGAATCATTTGTAAAGTTTGACAAGCGAATGTATTGAATATTGATTTATTATATGAAGCTGGGCAGCATGGTGGCTCGGTGTTTAGCACTGCTGCCACAAAATGCTGGTGACCTGGGTTCAATTCCAGACCTACGCTGCTGTTATTTGCCTGGCGTTTGAAGGTTCTTCCTGTGTTCTGGATGTCTGCCCTGTGACAGACTGGTGTCACGTCCAGGGTGTATCCCGCTTTGCGCCCGTCGCTTGCCGGGATAGGCCCTGGCACCCTCATGACCCTGAATTAGAGGAAGTGAAAATGGGTAGATGGTATACGAAGCCTTTAGTTGTGCAGGCACTGGTTCATGCAGCAGGAGAAAAGTGGGAGGGAACATGGTTGATGCAGGAACCACCAGCTCACCTGGGGTCCACTCAAATGCAGTAAGAAGTTCCAGGTGTGCTGCATTCCTTAATCAACAGTGTTCCCTACCTTTATTCTGCTGCTTCCTGAACTAGTTCCTGCCACAAAGACATTTTCTATTATAAAACCAGAAAAAAAAACTTCACCGAGACTGATGCACATACATCAGTATAATTTGAGTTGACTTATTTCAGTGTTTCTGTGAATGTACATTAAAGAAGTTTTGCCAACCATTCCAAGCATGGCATAAAGTTTTAGTTTCCAATGATCATGTCACAAATGACTATGAGCTGCTTTTTCAAGAGGTTATTAAATCTGGCACACTGTTATGGAATGCACAGAAAAAGACTGCAGGGCAAAAAGTTTAACTACATGCTAAAGCAATTTTACTGAAATCTTCAAATCAATTGTTCGCTATCTGGGAAAGTTAGAACCCCGTCAGTCTGGAATGAAGAATTTAGTTATAATGAATATTTTATTCTGCATTTTTCTTTTAGACTTGTCAGATGAACTGCTTTGAGCTTAACTTTTAATAATTCATGACATGGTCTTGACCAGTTTACTTGGGTAGCAAAGAATGTACAAATGATATCTAATGGCAGAGGCCTTTCAATTAATAGTATATTGCATATTTTCTTGTTTTTATGTTAATGACAAATAAATATTTTTCCAGTTCATTATCATTTGAATATTGACAATCTTGGATTCTCTTTTAAATTCTGCAAGCACCAAAATAAGCACTCTCACAACAGAGTTATACAGAAGGTTAGGACTTGCACTATTTACCAAATGAAGTGCAGCACATATTTGGGCAATGCGTGGCAGGCATTGTGCACAATCAGCCCCATTATACAACAAAGGCAGAGTAGCGAGAAATTGCTTAACCAGTTGTATTATGGGGCAATTTAAGGAAAGACAGATTGTAAAAGGCCACAGTGGATTTACAGTAGTCCTGGCTAAACATTCTTACATTTTTTAAAAGTAACGATTTTAGACAGTTTATTGTCTCATCGGGCGTACCTCCTACTGGTCCACTAACACAACTTGTAGCAGCACCCTAGATTGCTCTGGAGGTCTCCCATCCCATTACTGATGAGGCCCAGTATTAGCTTTGCTTCTGAAATCTGATGAGATTTGCCTACAAGATGGTAACACATTCAGTTTTTTTTAAATATATTAATTTTGTTGTATTATAATATTTTGTCTATGAATTTAGAGTTTTTTTAACATCAATGTACTACATGACCCTCATTTTGCATAATTGACAGAGAATAATTAATACTTCATATGCATCTAGTATGGTTTAGGAAATAATGTGTTAATTGCTGGTATATTATCATTGTACGAAGGAACAAGTAATAGGTTTATTCCATGCATGAAAAGAGAAGAAAGAAAATGCAATGTTTCGGCTGTGGAGTCTTCTTCAGGTGACCCTTTTTAATATTATCATTGTGGTTCATGGTACTCTTAGAATTTTAAGTGTATCATACAAATGCAAAAATAATCTTTTTCTATTCAAATAATTGCATGTTGTAATTAAAATTTAAAATATATAAGTGTTTGCAGTTTGCAAATTAATGCAACCAGGCCCGATTCAAGGGTATCTCGGATCATGTAATGTTGTAATCTAGGTTCTGTGTGCATCACAATTCTGGGTTTGGCAGTTGTTTTCTGTGTAAGCACACAATATTTGAACTTTTGTCTAAGCAAATCTGCTTGAGCTTGAGGTTAAAGATATATTTAAATCTAAAATTACACAAATTTTATTTTAATTTTTTATTATATGTTGTAATTGGTATTTGTCTAATAGTAAAAATGTTGCTTTTGATATGTTATATGTTATTTAAATCAGATCAGGCTCTTGATGGTTTTAATATTTTGTTACTTTGAGAAATGTGCAGTGAAAACTTTTAAAGTGTTATCTTTTTACATTTTAATGTCTTCTTCTCAAACATCTTTTTTGCATATGGTTACAGTACTGATTATACTGTTACAGTTTCTGTACCGCTAAAATGCTTTTTCCATAAGAACAAATTTTGCAAATTAATGCAACCAAGCCTGATTTAAGGGTATCTAAGTCTTCACCCATACTCAAAAGCTTGTTTTTTTTCAGTCGCAGTGAGACTCACAAGCAAGAAATGTTGTACCTAAAGCATTGTAAATGTTATTGATAAATAGAAGTGCTGTTTCAGTGACAGTCACATCAAAGAGCAACAATACTCTGTTGTTGGGAAAAAGTAGCAAAATATCATATGCCTTAATTTATGTCATTGTGATCCTCATTTTATAAATCTTGATTTTGGAATAAAAGAAACACTTTTTCTTAGAAGTGCATTTTTTCTTTTCTTAGAAAATTAATTAGGAGGTAGAACAATAACTTACATAAAGCACCCTGTATTTTCATCAGCTGCTGGCAAACCTATGTGTTCTGCCACTGGTGTAAGAGGGAACTGTATTTTGACTCCATCTGATATGCAGAATGCTTGACTGTTTTTGTTTTAGAGCTAACCAAATGAAAACTATGATGTTTTTTGGAGTATTGTAGTTACATGTCACACTTAACCTTACTTTTGTAAATTGGAAAATTAAGAGCATGCTATTATAGTTGACTGATTTTTTTAAGCGTTCTTCTTGTTCATGAAATATTTGTGTTAATTCATTGTGCTTGCTTGTCAAAAGTCAACTAGTGAACAACTGCTGTGAAGTTCCCATTGTGCAGGGATTTTCTCCAGCACACTATCACCCAAAAATAACATGTGCAGGAAGCTGTGACCTGCTGTGTGCGTTGTCAGGCACAGCCACTCAAACATATGGTAGATACACCTACCACTGTTCCCTGTGCTACTGGAGGATCAGCATGCTCAGCCAAGAGATAGGCTGCATGGGAAAAACAAAGAAATAGGCACTCCTTTTGCAAGGCATAGGAGCATACAGGTTAATGATACAGTAAGTGTCGCTGAAGTTCTGACATATAAAAGGATTCATGCAATGGAAGCTAAAAAATACAATATAAGAGGTCTCTGCCTAAGGTCATTTCGCTTTGTCTCCCCTCTTTTATCCCATTGGCTTTTTGTTATTGTGAACGTAAAAATGATCCAATTGTACGTAAAAAGGATATAAATTCATTCCCTAAAAATTGAGTCTGTATTATTTTATTAATGTTTATATAATTTTTATGTTTTCTTTACGTCCTTTCATCTTCGTGTGGACTGTATGTATGTGATACACTACATGGTAAAATTATTTTTAACTTAAGTGTTTAAAAATGTTGTTTATCACTTACACTCTTAAATGCAAGCTCTCTCTCACACACAAAAAAAAGCTTCACAAGCTCTTTTTCTCATTCATTTAGAATTTGAAAATGAACAACAATTTATAAAACATTTCCAACAGCGTTACATTGCATCTAAGTGCTCAACATAATGGTTATTACAGTAGTCATTTTGTACACACAAAGAAAATGTGAATGTCCTGTTTATACACAAAAAATGAATTTATACGATTGCAGACTTACTTTGTCAGGTTCTTATTACTGGTGAAATACAGTGAGATATTAGTCACATTTAATATCCTTGCAGACCCCATTAACCCTGATTTCCATTATTTCGTATGGGAAATAATTCCGTGCTTAATGTTCCCTTTTTAAGGATGTTAAAGGGGACCCCCCAAAATTAACTGTACCAGCAGTGTTTCAAAATGTTTTTTTGTTACTTGAAATAACACAAACTTAGATACAGCATTTGAAGAGTTTGTTTTTTAAGCTGGCCAGAGTTTTTTTTTATTTTGAAAAGGAAGGCTTTAATGTCTGTGTTGGTTTTCTTACAACAATGTTCTCTAGGAGAGACCTATATTTTTTTATTTGGTAAAAAAAATCATAATTGTGATGGCAAAATAATAATCATAGCAGGACTTAAGGGACATCGACCTTTTTGCCAAAGGATGATAATGCTCAGAAGAGAACAGTCATTTAATTTGAGAAAAGTACCATTTTATGTGCAGCATTCAGGTTTGTTAGATTATAACATTATATTGTTCACTTGGTTTGTGATTATAGGATTTTGTTGCACACTAAATAGGCATGGAATTAATCTGTACAGAACCCTATTACAGTATTAACATTGCATTACAAAAAGCTTAAAGTAAGTCCAGGAGTTACATTGTGTCTTTCAGTGTCTGCCTCTTTGAACAGAAACTGCAACTTATGCAGTATTTCAGGATGCTTAGAAGGGGGTGTTTACATTTTTAGTCAGCCAAGCACTGCTGGCTTCACATTTTCCATTCCCGAAGAGTTGCAGTCTGTTTCTATGGGACTCACGATATGTGGTTGATTCTTTTTAGGACAGACATTTCTGTGCAACTGTAGACAAATCCTTCCAGGTTTAGTAATTTTTTAGTGCTTTATTCTGGAGGTGGAGAATTGAGATACTGTATGATTAAAGTATGATGTCTTGTTTCATCACTGAAGGGATGACACTGAATTTTCAGTTCTAATCTCACATTTGAAATAAGAGTAGTAGAAAAATAGATGGACCTGTCAAATCTAAAATACATTGATTAAAGGTTGAGTAGTCGGGATGGGGTATGTGAAGACATTGTTGTGGAACATGTGAGCAGGGACCTACTGTAAATCATGTTCACTTGCATTCTACTTTATCACTAAAAGGCATGGCAAAGTAATACCTAAGACAGGGCTTTTATACCTGGTGTGTTTTGTTCTTCAATAGATTATTTTCCCTCCCCAGAAAGGTAAACTACTTTCAGTTCCATATAGAGATTGTATAATGTTGCTGCATTTTCTTTTTTTGTGTGTGTTATCTGCAGATTTTTATTTCAAAGTTGTTTAGTTTTATTGTTACTCAAATTCTAGGATCATCAAGGGTTAATCCACTCATCTTTGCACTAGGTTGCTCACACAGTACCGGCATAGGAATGATGAAGGTAGACCATGCGTACTTTCTATGTTTCAAAATGTAAACACCATTTTCACACTGTCACACCAATACAACAAGAAAGTTAGTTTTGCCTGAAGAGGTGGTGTACCTCTCACTAATATTATCTGAGCCTATCAAATACTTAGTGGTATCTTTGATTTACCATGGCATGGAAACTTCAGAGTTTCCTGTTCAACTTAGCACCACACAACTCTTATGATGCTTTGCCAGTTGTGCACTTGGAAATTCCAAACTCATTCTTCGTGTCTGGTTTATAGTATAAGACACAGTCTACACTCTTGAGTAAGTGCTTTTATTAGTTGAGGTTTTCAAAAGTTCTAGATGCAGAATTTGAATTAAAGATGGACTATATGTAGTCTTATATAGTAGAATCATGTAGAATCCAGAAAATGTTCTCTTAATGTGTCAGTTAGAATATATTTGCTGTACAGTTTTGATGTTAAACTAAATATTGCATTAACAACAATTTAATTTTCTTTGGGTCTGGTTGAATGAATCATAGATACAGGCTCTGAAATGTACAATACTATGGGATAAGCATGCCTTTAACAAGAAAGCCAGGAGCTTTGTTCTGTGTGAGCAGAGAAATGTCCATTTGATCATCATCTTCAGTGATGACAGTGATTTTTCCTTCTTATGCAACACTGCAAAAATCTGTATCTTCTAAAGAGTTTTATACTGAAGTGAACTATCATGATGATATCATGATTCATTATGCTGCTGGAAAAGATTGCCTTCAGCAAAAAAAGGGTTTTGTCATTCAGCAATCTGTAAGGTTTAATAATCATTGAAAAGTGGGTTCCCAGTAAGTAGCTTCTAGTGGTAAATCTTACATTATTGACAATTACAGTACTCATCTAATTTACCACATCATTGTATTTAACAAGCAATACAGACAATTTGCTATTCTCTGTTCTGCAGAAGAGTTTGCAGTAATTAATATACTAAAATGCATTGCACCAAAAAATTTTTATAAAATACTATTAAAAGCAGTGTTTTCTAAAATTCAATTATAAAATATTGGTAAGTAAGCAAATTAAAGAACATGGAAGCTGTAGTTATGAAGAATTAATGAGTATGACTCACTTTTACAGAAGAAGTTTGCAAGTGCATTGATTAAGAATTTTTTATTTCTAATTGTAATTAACAATACAAATGTTTCTATTTACAAAATTGCTTCTGTATTTCTACTGTTACAAAATACTGTGTAATCATGATTAGGTATGGGTTACATCACAATCTATGCCTGTGAAGATATCAATGTAGAAAAGTCAGTGGGAGTGTTACATATGTTTGGCAATTAATGTAAGAAGTCATATTTTTTGTAAACCTAGAGGACATTTTTATATGAGACTGAAAGTCATACTTTTAGAATTTAACTGAAAGTAAATTACTCAGTGTGTGTTTTAAATCTTAATTAATATAGTGTCTCTTTGTGGATCAGTTTCAATAGTATGTACAGTAGGGTCAGTTTGTAGCTGTTCTCACTGTGTGAATGGAATCTTGACATTCCTCAAATGTGAGCATCATGCCACATCTTGAAAGCCATAGGGTTATCATTTCTTACCAAGGACCATCACATCTGTGTGCTCTTTTTCAGATTACAATGACTACTGCATGATAAATTCTTGGAAGAAATAACCTACACATAAGGATGATGATAGTAGCTTTCTGACTGCATGAAAATGATCAGTGTTTTCTGATGCCATTCAGGGTAGACACTGAAGAGCTAAAATCGTAATTTCTATGAGTCATTGAATGTCTTAGATGGTGGCAGAGAGAGTGGTGGAGTCTATTATTTGCCAGTGAACATTATTTTGCTCTTGGTAGATCTGGTGGAAGACAACATATGTGGAGATGTAGTGGTGAGTGTGATACTAAATGTTGAGGACAGTAGAAGCATGATCACACGGGAAGGATTCTCCTTAGCACAACACCTTCCAATCTGGAAGCATCTATCTTCAAACAGAACAGTAAAAATCCACATAGTTCTAGGATTTCAGTGGCATGACAAAACACTATTCCAGCATCCAGTAGAACATTTGCAGGGTTAAGTCGCCAACGCCAGCAACAGGAGATAGCTTCAATCAGCCAGTCTTTGCCATCTGACTGCAGCTGTGCAGGGAAAGTGACAGAATATCCCACAACAATCTACCTTACTGATTAACAAGTACAGAAAACTCAGATATATTGGCTGCACTGTTACAGCTCAGATTAAGAGCACTGTTGGTATGCATGTCTGAAGATTCATAGTAATTGCAGTTCCTCACACGGGTTTGCATTATATTAGCCTGTTTTTTATAATCATGCTCTTAATTTTCTCTTGGTGTGGATGATGATTCCTAGCAAGTGTGAAGATGTGTTAAGAAGAATGCGCAATTTTAGCTTTAGCAACACCCAGGGTTTCCCTGACAAAACCTTAAATGAAATGCCAGATTTAATTCTTTAAATGTGTACTTGGCTAATTTAGCAAAGCGTAAGAGTAATTTAGCAAAGTAAAAAAGTTAACTGTCAAAAATGTGAGAAGTTTGATTTTCATAGCCCAACCCATTAAAAAAAATGCTCTAGTAAATTCTATATTTACTAAAATGCTATGTATCTCATTAAATCCACTGCCATTTCAAGTATAGATGTAGTGTTCTGTGCAGTTTCGTAAGGCCTTTAATAACTGAAAGAACGTGTCCCTTTTGACAAATACTGGTCTATTCAAGCATGCCTTTTCTGTTTGTTCTCTTGGCTTCCGTGTGCAATTCTAGTGTGCGTGCTTCCTTTTAGTGCATTTCAGTGCAATAGGAAATATCCTGAAGTGAGGCTGTACTGTATATACCTAAGACTGTATAGTACACATGGACTAAGTTGATAAATGTCCTGTCCATTCTAGACAAGAAGTGGCTTTATAATGGACAATACAATAAGACTTACAGTACAGTATTAGCATTGAGCAGGTTATTAATTTTTTACATTTTCTTTTCACATTTCTCTTTCTTGATATAAGTGAAAGGCCCCCAAGGGCAAGAATGTGAAGTCATAAGCTCTGTGCTGAGTTTTACAGACATTCTCAAGATAGCTGTAGACCTATATGATGATATATTTTTCATAAACCATAAAAGGCACAACAAAACTGGCAGGATTTCTTCACATTAAGAATATTTGCTGCACTTTCAGTACTGGCCCAAATGCATTATTTAACAGCATTTATAAGAGAGAGAAAACTAAATCTATTTTAACAGTTATTTTGTTGAGAATCGTTTTAAATCAGAGATTATTACTGGTTGAAACATTAAATTTAAATACAATAATAAAAAATAATGGTCAGTTTGTAGAAAAAGCTATTTTATTGATTGTATGATGATACTGGTATGGCCAGCAGCCTTATCACCCTGCAACTCACAACTGGCAACCCACTGAAGCTTAGCAGGTGTGAGCCTGGTCAGTACCTGGATAGGAGACCTCCTGGGAAAACTAAGGTTTCTGCTGGAAGAGGTCTTAGTGGGGCCAGCAGGGGGCACTCACCCTGTGGTCTGTGTGGGTCCTAATGCCCCAGTATAGTGACAGGGACACTATACTGTAAACAGGCGCCGTCCTTCGGATGAGACATAAAAAAGTCCTGACTCTCTGTGGTAGGGGTGTAACCCCGGCGTCCTGGCCAAATTTCCCATTGGCTCTTACCAATCATGGCCTCCTAATAATCCCCCTCTATGAATTGGCTACATCACTCTGCTCTCCTCCCCACTGATAGCTGATGTGTGGTGAGCGTTCTGGCTGCCATCGCATCATCCAGGTGGGTGCTACACATTGGTGGTGGTGGAGGGGAGTCCCCATTACCTGTAAAGCGCTTTGAGTGGAGTGTCCAGAAAAGCACTATGTACAGTAAGTGTAAGCAATTATTATTATTATACTAATGACTGTAGTACGACATGCACAGTCAGTACCATATGGACAACACATACCATTCTTTCAAGTGGCAAAATATAGGGTGTGGAATTTAATTTTCAAAAAAGACTGACCTTAAATACAGTTTCAGATGAGCTTTGTTTTTTTATTTCATAATTGTTCTGTCAAGCATGTTTGAAAAATCATAGGCCCAGCAATTATCTGTAGTAAATAGTGTGGAAATTTCGGCAACTGTAGAGATTTTGTGCTGAACACTCTTAATGTTAATGTAAATGTTACTCTTAATGCTCTACATGTTTTTAGTTGATCTGAAGAAAGATCAAAAGATGATCTCCAAAAAGTGAGGACAGAAAGATAACCCGTTTTCACCCTAAGCAACGCTTTCTTGAAGAAGAATATTTCTGCAAAAAGTGTAAATATTTAAAACCTCATTCAGTATTAAAGTAGTAAGTCAGTCAATCAAACAATTGTGCAAAAAAAAAAAGGCTGGAAAAGACTTTCCCTGACCCATTTGTGGACATCAGGACATGTACACTGCGAAGGAACAGTTAAATGTATTGTATAGGTTTATAGAAATGTTATTTCGTTATGGTTGAATGAAGATATTTAGTTGAGAGGTTGAAATTACAGCTTTACTAGTTGCTAAATACTATTTTGACTTGTGGGTAGTTAGATGTTTTCACACATTGGACAAGTAACAAAGCTTAGATTTGGCATTTCCTGTGTTTTTATCTGTCAAATTATACATTAAAATACTTACAGAAGACCTTCAAAAACATACGCAAACACTGTAATTCCGTAGCTACTTTGACTATTAAAATGAGGATAACTGTGCTAATAGTTGCTGTGCACAAAGCCTTTACTAGCAACATTAAAAATAGCCCTTTCATGCAAAATCCTGTTATTATTTCTTTAGGACATACACTCATTTCTGACCTCTATTGAGTTTGTATATCACAATCTGTCCATTTGGACTCTGCAACGTCACTCATCTACAACCTTCTCATACAAGACTGCATGGATATAGCACAGGGATCTGCAACCTTTCAGAAGGGTTGTGCCAAAAGTTACTATAGCTCATGGACTTGTTTTTACAGATTTTAATTGTGATTAATAAAAATGTAATACTCAAATATAAGAACATCTAAAATTAATAAATTAATATGCACTTCCTACCATTTAGTATAATCCTTGCATTTGCTTTCCTTTGTAGAGTTTTCCAAACACAAGTTCATAGCTTGACACTTTAAGCAGTACACAAGCCTCTCAGTGCTCAGTTGTTAACCAGCTATGGGAGGAACAAAGACCTGAATTAAGGTGGTAGTGAAAATGCCACTTTCTTCAAACAATCAAAGTTCACTGACAGGGACTTCCTATAGGTCATGATAGAGATGCTGTGATCGCTTTCAGTATTGCAGATCCTGGAACTTTGAGTTCCATAAATCTGAATGCAGTAAGTAAACCAAGTGAATCATTTTATTTTCCGTCTCACGAGCCTTAACTTGGACTTCTGCTTCTTGCCACAGCATGAAACAGTACACTAGAAGAATGATGTAGGCATCTTCATTTATACTGTTTCAGGCTTTATAGTGGTTTTGTATTTCTCAAGTTCTTAGGTCTTAAGGTCATTCCTTTGACACAATTGGATTTATCGTTTGAGATCTTGACTTCTTCCTTGAATTTGATTGCTTGAATTCTACACACGTGGCTGAGCTAGGGGTCTATTGAGCCCTGCTTCCAGTTAAGGAGAAACGGAAAGCTGGAAAGCTGATTGACTAGCTGGAGGAATCAACATGGGGGATATCAATTTCTTGCAGGGTCTGTGATATATTTTAAAGGAACAACTAGCAAAAGTGAAGAATAAAATAAAAAAAGAGCACATGGAAGTACTCCAAGGAGCTCTTGCTCTAGGGGGTTGCAAGACTTGAACCTTTTTGCAGGTTACCCTGCTGTTTGCCTCACTCTCTCTTACAAGTCTGAGCAACTCAGAGGCCACATAGAACCTCACAGACAGCTCCTGTTTCCCGTTTGAAGCATGGACCAAACTGCCAAATGTGTACTCTTCCCTATGTTTTATCTGTGGATTAGGAGCCTCTTGAAAATTTTTCTTTCTGATTTCAACATGGTATGGCCCTACTGCTTGTTCCTCCCTCCCTTTTTAGTAAGTAAAGGTGTTGTCTGAGGGAGTACCTCTGCATTATAGGCAGACCCATGTGATGTTTGTCTGTTTTACCTTGGGCTGGAGTGCTCTGTGAGGCAGTTCCTCCGACTGTTGTCACTGTATCTGGCTTTCTGAGTGCATCAAAAAGCAAAACGGGGATTTCTGGTTTGAATATTGATATTTGCCGCCTCCACCAGCACTCTGTTGCTTCCATATAAACCTTGGATGAGTCTTTCTCTCTGCTGCAAAGGGCTGTATCCCCTGCCCAATGGTGTTGTTCTCTTTGTCAGAAGTTTGCAAAGTGATGACATCACCTTTTGTGTGGGAGAAGGTCCTGCATGCATGTTTGTCCTCTGAGGTGGACTGCTCATAGCACTTCCCTGGGAGCAGAAAGGTGAGAGAATGGTGGTGACACTTAAGTGCTTCTGTCATCTTGCTGTATGTACCCTACCCTGTATGTCAGATGCATGCCAGAGCTGCAATGGACTCTTTTGAAGCTTATTGGGCTCTTCACGTTTAGTGGGCAGGTTTGTGGACGTGCAGAGGTCGCACAAAGTCCTTCATTACTCATTCCTTCAAGGTGTCCCATTTAAAGTTAGAACACCGGGCCAATACTGGACTAGGCAATGGGTTTTGCACTCTCCTTTGCCCTTACTCTCTCTTAGCCTGCCAGCAACCCTTGCCAAGCTGCAAGGACTTAAGCCACCTTGATTTGATTTGGTTTTACATGCACTGACTGAATAAAGGTCTAGTGTATCTTTTGGGAAATGTGTGTCATTACAAAACATTTTTTAGTGAGTAATTTATGCATTATCTTTGATTTGTTTTTATTTCTCTGAAGTACAATCTTTGCAAAAGAACACAAACAAGAATGTTGGTTTTTCTTGTTGTGCTTGTGTTAAGACAGTTAAATGGATAGTTTGTATAACTAAAAATCTCACTGTAGGTTACTGTATATTAAATTAATTAATCTACTTATAGTTATCTACATTGACTTGTAAAACTTGCATTTTAAAAATGATGAAATTACAGTAACATACAATTTCGTATTACCTTTGAGGCTCCTTAAACGTTTCTGAGGAATACAGAATTACACTGAAATTCTTTCTTCATCTTATTTCATATTACTGTCAGAGTGGGTGTGGTTAGACAGGTCATATGTTTATGCCAGAAACGAAAGTGCATCTAAACTGCTTTGTCATTCAGAAGAGAAGTCTTCGGCAGTATAATAAGTTTTACAATAAGTACCGCTTCATTTTAGAGGCACCTTTGCAACATATACAGTATGGACAGTGGTGATCTTCACTCTTCATATTGTGCCTTAGATTAAAGTTCAATTATAAACTAAAATCCAATTTTAAAAGTTAATTTTTTTTGTTAACGATGCACTATAATAAAATGGGTAGTCACAGTGTTCCATTAACCTTTTGCCTGTTTTTTTGGTGCCACAAAATTAAATTCAGTGTTGGTTTTCTGAAGTAAAAAGGCAAAATATGTGCTCTTTCTAAATTCACATTTGGTTATGTAGTGAAACCTTAATGACAATTATTATAAGTGTTGTGTTGATATCCAAAATACATGTTTTTGTTCCATAGACTTTAAAAAATCTATTCTAAGGAGCTGTTAAAAATAGTTTTACCTTCAGGGGAAAGCTGTGATGCAGCTGCGCATAGCATTGTCAAGATATTTTAGTGTTATTGTGCATTCATTTAAGAAAATCTGACATAAAGTTCTCTTAGCCTGAAATATCCACCCTAGCAAAGTTTATTAGTATAGGGAGGGTATTTAAAATATTCTAGAAGTTTCCCTGCCTGATTAAAAAGAAATGCTGATTGATTATGAATATTTTTTATACCACTTTTAAATATATGTAATGATTATAATGTGTATTTTTCATTAATTTTGTTAATAAAATTATTTTAAAAGATATTGGACAAACTTTAAACCTAAAATGAAATATCTGTAGATCAGAATGGTTGTATTGTAGAAGAGATCATTAAAGGACACATGCAACTCTAATGTAGAGAAATAAAAAACAAATGCAGTGTTATTCCTTGTGAGCAGATTCTTTTCATCACTGCTGTCTGATGTCTGGCTCAGTTCCTTTTTCTTAAGTTGTAGTTTAAAACATGGTAATGAGGAATTTGAAAGTACAATATTAATATTAATTATTAATTACAGTAGACCTGTGTTTTACACGGTTGCACTTATACCCAAAATCCTCCCTTAGACTATTCCCCTCCCTGAAACATGTCTATGTATGTAGTTTAAAGTATGAAAACAGTAATACAGCAAATAAAGTACTGTATGTTTTTATATAAAATAGAGCAACAGCCATATCGCCCTGCAACTCACAACTGGCAACCCACTGAAGCTAAGCAGGTGTTAGCCTGGTCAGTACCTGGATGGGAGGCCTCCTGGGAAAAACTAAGGTTGCTGCTGGAAGAAGTGTTAGTAAGGCCAGCAGGGGGTGCTCACCTTGCGGTCCATGTGGGTCCTAATGACCCAGTATAGTGACAGGGACACTATACTGTAAACAGGCACTGTCCTTCGGATGAGACATAAAACCAAGGTCCTGACTCTGTGTTCATTAAAAATCCAAGGGCGTTTTTTGAAAAGAGTAGGTGCATAACCCTGGCGTCTTGGCCAAATTTCCCATTGGGCCTTAGCAGTCATGGCCTCCTAATAATCCCCATCTATGAATTGATTTCATTACTCTGCTCAACTCCCCACTAATAGATGATGTGTGGTAAGCATTCTGGCGCACTATGGCTGCCGTCGCATCATCCAGGTGGATGCAGCACATTGGTGGTGGTAGAGAGGAGTCCCCATTACCTGTAAAGCGCTTTGAGTGGAGTGTCCAGAAAAGCACTATATAAGTGTAAGCAATTATTATTAACTAAAATGTATTAATAATTAAATGCAGGGAACACTCACCTAAACCTAGTGATAGGTTTGTGGTAGGTATGTGCAGCTGATGAAAGTCGCACTATTTTACGTGTTCAATATCTCAGTTTTTAACTCTGAATCAGGCACTTTTCTTAACTTGCCTTTACCCTTCGTAGTTGTTTTTGGTTTATTATCCATACTGAGGGTAATGCAGCACAATAAAAAAAAGCAATGGCGTAACTAGTTCCCAAAGTGTATTGCACCAAATTTGAATTTGTGAAATTTCCCGTATTATTTGATTTTTCATTTATTTTTCTCCACTAACTGTATACACAAATTGAGCGTAAAATGCAA
Organism: Atractosteus spatula; assembly: GCF_055471065.1. Lineage (NCBI taxonomy): Eukaryota > Metazoa > Chordata > Actinopteri > Semionotiformes > Lepisosteidae > Atractosteus > Atractosteus spatula. The sequence continues at coordinate 36,295,952 of NC_142708.1, forward strand.
ATCTACTGTAATTCTTTCGTTCCATTATGCAACACAAGTACTGGTTGTTAATTAATGTATTTATAGATAGTCATGTAGAGCGTTCTTGGCTATAAAGACCAGAGGTTATAACAGAAAATTAGTGAAACGGTAAGAGCTGTGCCTGGCAGTTGTTTTAAGGCTGTTTTTTCTGTAATGTGATGCAGCATCCAAATGAACAGAGTTTAACTGCTTAGGGCTGTTGTTTGCCAGACATTGCTGACCAGCTTTTTGGATTTACTGACTCTTCCTTCCTTTCTTTCTTGCAGGGCTGGCTTTGGTCTGAAGAAGCCTCTTAAAATGAACATGGTTAAGAGGATTATGGGGCGTCCCCGGCAGGAGGAGTGCAGCCCGCAGGACAATGCCCTGGGACTCATGCATTTGCGTCGCCTCTTCTCAGAGCTCTGCCACCCGCCACGCCACATGACCCAGAAGGAACAGGAAGAGAAGCTCTATATGATGCTTCCAGTTTTCAACAGGGTGAATGAAGGGGTGGGATGGGGTAGTAGTTGATTACCTCCAGCATTTTACTTCTCAGCATAACAGTGCTTGATGGCAAATAGGAAGAGAAGCAGGTTTAAGACCATGCCATCTCATTAGCCGACTGTGATTGGCAATTTCTAACTGGCAACACACACACAATTTATTGCATGCTGCTGGTTCTTAGTGGGCATTAGATGGCTGGGTTTCTCTCAGATTTCTACATTACAGCAGTTCCTGGGACCTACTGTGCTCCTACAAGCTTGGAGTGACACCAGTGGCAAATGAGCTCTTCAAGTTGATAGTTACTTGTAAAAATTATTTGTCCTGGCAGGTAGGCATGATAGAGGATAGTGATCACTCATTCTCGCTGTATGCCACAGAGGTTCCTTTTAAATTCCTGGTGATTTCACATCAGATAGAATGTATAAACACAAAAGATAAATGTCAAATGTAAAAGAAAAGAGCTTCTGTCATCTTTTTCGACACTTTTTGAAAGGACATGCTACTTTAAATCGCAATCTCCATATTATCTCTTTCAGTCAGCTCACATTCAAATGCACAGAGACACACCCACATGACAGGGGTAAAGGATATTTATTTTTCCAGACATGTTCAATATTCATCTGTTTACCTTTCCAGGTCATCTTTCATTAAATGAGTATGTTTTGAACAGCCATTAACCACGTGAGACTAATACTGCTTAAGCACTATTTCCAGTTTATTTTTTTAACATGGGATAGTTATATTTTTAGGGATGGCAAGATGGGAGCATAACTAAGAAACCTTGAAAAATCAAGCAATATCAAAGGTTTCCAAGAACATTTCCACTGATTTACTTCTTTGAAGAAGAGCAGTTAGTAGTATGGTGTTTCATCAAGTAAGTTTGACCTTTGAGTATAATGTCACTTTTTAACTCTGAAGCAGGTTTAAGTGTGATGAAACATGTTTCAAGTGAACCAGTTACAGTTCCTAAGATACTGGTAGTTTGAAGTTCACAAAAAAAAATGGTGGACAGGCCACACTTTTGGAATAAGAAGGAACACCATTTTGACGGTTTAATTGTATTTTCATTGAAATGATTACTGTCAGACTGAAAGTAATTGGCCAAATAGTTTTTGTTCTGATGAAAGGTGCTGTATGGAATATGCATTAATGAAAAAAATGGTCATCCATCCATCAAAAATGTGGCCATCTGAGTTGAAGCTAGAATGATAGCTACCAAATTTGGAGTAATTTTGCCAACCAGTGTTTGAAGATGAACACCTTGCCTTATGGCGTGTGTTTCGCCAACAAGGTGATGACCCAGTTAACTTCTAAAGTATCTCTGCAGCCTCTAAGGTGCAGTTCTGAAATAGGACTGAATGCATTGAAAGTGGATGTAATTAAACTGGATGAAATGCTAAGTGTCAGGTTGATCACTTCCAAAAACAATGGTAGTTTAAATTTAGTTAAGTGATTTTTGTAGGGCTCCCATATATTAACCGTGTAGTCACTAGAAAAATCTGCCTTATTTGGACTTAATTGGCCAGTCTTTTAATAAGAGCAATTTGTGTGAAAGGTTGTATTTTACCAAGTTATTAATAACACAATGTTCTTGAGGAAAATGACCACAGCAATTTGTGAAGTGTGAGTTAGAAGCAGCAGTTTTTTAAGTTGGTTAAGACAGGTACCAATCTAGGTTGTTTTTTGGACTTGCTGATGTTGGTGTCAGATTGAGAGCTCTTAGCAGTCAGAGATGTTTCCACTTTGTGGAAGTAGATCTTATTGGCTTTGTGTGAAAATGTCTCCTGTTTTAGTTTAGTCCTGTAATATACTACGCTTCTTATTTTGGTATCAGTATTAGAAGTAGTCATTTGTGTTAATTTTGTCAATTTTGAACATATTAATCAGGATTAAAGTGAAGAATATGAATTATTGTTATTGTCCTTTCCTGTGGTCCATCTGTAACAAATATGTCTAAGTTGCTTCCTGCAGTGTATATTAAATACATGTATTTGGTCACATTCAAAATACTCAAAAACATTAATGTTTCAGAAGGTAAGTAAAAGCTTGGTACTTTACATCAACTTTTTTTTAAACAGTTGCTCTCTGTGTACTCCTACAAGTGTGAGGGTTTGGTGGACGGAGTTCACACAGTATTTGAATATTTTACTAGGAGATAATTGACTTCCATGAATAGACCTACTAGTCAGTAAAAATAATACAAAATGTTTTATGTGTACAATATCTGTCCTCTCTGTAATCTTCTGCATACATTTAAAGAGATAAGTAACAAAGTAATCCCTTTTTCATTTATGTGTAATATAGTTTGTAGTAATAGTGCAGACATGATACTGGCCTTTTAATTGGAATTTGTGTGTTTTGCCTGTGTTACTTCAGGTAGAATCTAGCATTACAAACTCTTTAATATACTCTTGACTACAGTACATTACCTAAGACTAGGCTGTTTCTATTAGGTATATAAAAATGTAGTTCAGGTGGGTAGCTGCGTCAGCATGCGTAGGCTGCAAAGGAACAAGTAATAGGTTTATTCCATGCTGAAAAAAAGAAGAAAGAGAACACAACGTTTCGGCCGTGGAGGCCATGCTTTTTTTCATTCCATGCTTTTTTTCAGCATGGAATAAACCTATTACTTGTTCATATAAAAATGTAGTTCATATTTGTTTTTGCTTCTTATGTTTCATAGTATTTTTTTTCCTGTTAATGAAGAATTTGGTTTTATCATATTAATTTTGTGACAGAAACTTTGTTGATGAAGTTGTTGCTTACAAAGTATACATTAAAAAATAGTCACAAATAGTGACATGTTTTTCAGGCATCCAAGCATGCAAATACATTTACAGATATTTCTCAATTAATTAATAGCCACAAACTATTGTGTTTATTTTACATAGACTCTTGTGGGGAGCAATTCCATACTTGAATTGACCCAAAATCTTTTAATCTTTTCCTGTATAATTGGAGTTTCCAGCCTTTGGTCTGTTCAACCTTGTGGTCTGTGAGGTTACAATAGTCCTAGTACCCTGCAAGCAATGGGCGCAAGGAATGTATACCATTATTATTACTACTACTGTGATTAATTTTTGCTTTTGTTTGTGGTTACACTGTGAGACATAAATATATTGTATATTTTATGCATGCATATAGTGGCAGTTGTAGTGAACGTACTGTAGCACAAAGTACCAAGAATATATTGGTGGATTAATATAGTGATGCCCAAAGGGAAAAAAACTGACAATGAGCACAATGTTCAACACAGTATTTTGATTGGAACATTGAAACTTTGCAACACAAGTAAGCAAAACTGTGGAAATAACGCAATACTGTACAGTAAGTGCTTAGAACAGGGACTCGAGTAGACTGGCACTGAAGATGAGCTGTGGCCACTGTGTATTCAGTGTTATGAAGTGCTGTTAAATAATACCAACTAATCTGTTTTGGCACTTAAAAACAAAACATTTAATTTTTTTACAACAAACTGAGAATTCAAGGAAACCCAGAAAATAATGCTCTGGCTGGAATAAGGCTGTAAAACCTCATGCAATTGACAAAGATATACGATTACAAGCAGCAACAGGAAAGGTGAGTACCATGCTAGGCGAGATGGCTTTACAATCAAGTTCGATCTCGCTGTGACATAAGACGTAACAATTCAACGCAAAACTGGAGAGAATGCCCAGAACATTAATAAAGGCAGATAGGAAGAATATGAAAAATTCTATTCACTTCTAGGTTTTACAATTGAATGTATCCACTGACATTGCAAAGCTTTCAGACCTCACATTCATCAGGTATGAATTCACTTTGAGGTGGATTGTCTTTTGCAAATTGGCCATATGTGCAACTGCAAAGGTTATTTTTGAAGTTTTGATTATTTGTTTTACTAATTTTGACTCCTGCTTTGACACACCAACACATTTGAATTTTCTGTTGTGTAGCACTGTTAGCAAAAACTATGGTAGAAATGGTCAGTGTTCATTATCAACTACTTCTGCTTAGGTCCACTTTTGTGAAGAAAGGTACTCATGCCCTTTTGAATTGTATATATTTAAATAAGTGCTTTTGCCTCACTGATTATCCTTTGCTAGCTACATGTAAGTATAATGCACAGATATTTTGAACCCATTAAGGGAAAAGCCATGACTCAACAAAATATATTGCTAAATCAATGAGTAATTCACATAATTTAAGTATTACCGTTTTTATTGTCAGAAATATAATTTTTACAGAGTTTTGCACATGCAAATAATCTCCAATATCCTCTCAATACAACCATTAAATTTGTTTTTACAGCAGTGAAATTTTTTTTTAAAACAAACAAATTTATGACTTAGTGCTGACTTAATAATTAACATATAGTTAAATAACATAGTCCTACCAGTAATTTTAATCAGCTTTAGCAGCAAAATCAAAACATGGCATCACTAACTATGGATCATAAGAAACAAGACAACCTCTCCTTCAAAATAGTTTATTTCAAATCCCATCCTAGCAGCACAATCATTTTTTGTAAGTTAATGTTCATGATGACTTTCAGTAGTCAAAAATAACAATATTTAAATAACACAAACTGCTTATGTGCCATTTTAGAGTAAAAATACTATATTGCAAAAGTGAAAATTTGCTCAATCACAAAATATTAAAAATCTTATGTATTTATTATGAAGCAACAAAGAGATTTCAACATTCCTGGAATTTCTCTTTGTTCTATCAGTCTCACATTTTTATACAAAATAGAAGACACAGACAATGCTTGTGAAAAGGTTTGGGTTCATACAAGTGCTACAACTTGAAAAATTGACTTTTGAAAAAAGAAAATGAAAATTGTTTGTAGTTTCTTTCTGCTTTTATTTTGATATTTTTGATACTTTTGATATTTCTTTCTACTTTGCGTACTGAGTAAGATGTAAAAATGTGATGTTTTGGAATTCAAGGATTCAACCAGGCATGTACTCTGTATAGTTTCCAAAACAATTTAAGATCCATTGGTGGACATGGCTCTGAAGGGCTAGATTGGAGAAAAGGTTAAGGAGGGTACATCATTAATGTTTTATGGAGTCCAGATTACATGTGTCTCATTACTCTTATTATTACATTACATTTTCATGTATAATGAATTGTAAAAAAGCACGTGGTGACCCACACAATGTTTTTTCTTATTTAGAAGAGGTCTGCAGATATGAAAGGGTTTGTAGCTGCTGATTCATAACTCATGTTCTGAAAATATTTTAATATTTTAATATTTTTGTAATTATGCATAATTATTTAAGAACTAAATGTTAACTTTAGAAGTACTGTCAAATGGCCAGTGAGGAACCAGTCAGAAATATATGGAGTTCTGCCTTATTGGGACTAGGACTTCATTAAACGCTGTATGAGGCAGTTCTACAGTGTGACTCAGAGCTATCAGAATATGTCTTTACATTGGCCTTAAAACTTGGACCCTTAACACTGGCTTCCCAGTTTAAAAATCTGATTTTGTGTTTGTCACATACTGAAACCTGCAAAATTTATATACAGAACCCTTATGCTTTCTCTTGTGTTCTGATGAATTTGCTGAATTTTCTTCATCCATTTTTTAAAAATATGATCAAGAGATTATTGCATTACAGGAAGAAACAATTATTGAAATGCTGCATTTCATAAGTCAAATATCTGTTACAGCATTTAAAATTAAATTAAAAAAGATTGTGAGGTTTAAAAAAATCTATGAAAATTTACAATCCCAGAATGTTGAACTGTGAACTGCCATTGGTCTCAGTTGTACAAGTACATTTTGTACTGTTATGGGATATTTTTATATAGATATGAAAAATAAACATTTTGAATATTGAAGCTAATTTAATCACATAATTTATTTATCACAGACACAAATGACATTGCAGTAGAACTAATACTGTAATAATGGATTTATTGTGTTACTGCTTAAGTGCATTAATAATAATAATAATAATAATAATAATACTATAATAATTTCTTACACTTATATAGCGCTTTTCTGGACACTCCACTTTACAGGTAATGGGGATCCCCTTCCACCGCCACCAGTTTGCACCATCCACCTCACTAGACCTTACTAGAGGCTTAATGAGTTGGGACTGGTACCTTGAAACTTAACAAAGAAAGCTGAGCTTGTTTGTGTGGCTGGCTGTGTCGTGGCCAGTGCATCACTAGAGAACACCTGCAGTTTCATTCTGACACTGTGCTCCCTGTTGTTGGCTAGCATTCATCTCCTTATAGCTGCTCACAACAGGCATGTTTCACTTCGAACCTGCCAGAAGGACCAGATGTTACCTGCCATCAAAAGTGAATTTCTAAAGTGCTGAAAACCATCTACTTGAGTTAAAAAAATGAAACATTCATAGATTTTTTAAATTTGTACTTTTTTAATGAGCTGCATGTTTGCAAAGGCTTTTTACAGTGCTGACAGAGAATGCTGTAAATATAATCCAAAGACGTGGGAGTAAGAGTGAGACAGAAGAAGTTTATTTTTAGTGTGGGGAATCATCAAACATTAAAAACATGGTGAAAAAATTGTGTTCATTATCTGTAGGTTATTCAATTGACAGAAATTGACATAAAATGTCTGTTTTGCATGTGCTGTGTGGACAGTTCAGAGATTTTTTTCTAAAAGGTATTTTCTTTACAAATCTTAAGTATGTAGCCTTAGCAAATTACAGTAGATGTCTTAGAAATATTGTACTGTACAGTATGTGAGCCTTTTTAATTAAATTTGAATTTTTCTTAAAACAAAGCACACTGATCTGTGTAGTTTTACAAATATAGTGACATTAATATAGTTGTAGGAAAAGATGCTGTGGTATGTGGGTAATTGCTCTCTTCCAAATCCATTCGCATCTTTAAAAACAATTGTCATGTGGAATTGGCATAGTCATTAGTCACAAGTGGAACAGTGAGACACTTATGTTCTATGTGAAATTGGTCAGATTATGGTTGCTCCACATCTTCAGATACAAATCTCATTAAAATTTCTTTGATTTCATTAACATTTCTTATGATATGTTTGTATTTTAAAGTTTACACACCATTTATGTTAACTAGAATACTTTTGGCAGGCGTGAAAGAGGCTTACAGGTTTCACAATCTTAATGCTTAAATCACATACAACACATAGATCCACCACTAAACATTGTAAATATTTATAAATGATGTCCGCAAATGAGGTATATGTTTACCCTTAACACTTTGAATTTCTGTTAAGTTGTGTTTCTTATTAACAGTGATGCCGATATGAAAATGATGACTTCTTGGAAAATCAAAATGTGCTTTGAAATTTGCAGTGGTGTAATTTCATGATACTGTTTTTCTGAGCTTAGCTGTATTTTTCTCTTCCCTGTTACAAAGGTTTTTGGGAATGCTCCTCCGAGTACAATGACTGAAAAATTTTCGGATCTGCTGCAGTTCACAACTCAAGTGTCACGGCTGATGGTGACAGAGATCAGACGGAGAGCATCCAATAAATCAACAGGTATGTGTTGTGCACGTGGAGAGTACAAGGTACATGTACATTAGTGCTTCCATCTGACACTGTATTAAGATTCTTATTTACTGTCAGTTAGTCTAGTAGGTCCTTGTCTAGTAATAGTCATGAAATGTTGACCTTTTTGGTTACAGAATAGCACTTTATTATCGATATATTTTTCCTTTCTCAAGGGTATAATTTAATTTACCTTTCTGGTTTTGCTGTACAGAAAACATGTTTGCATCCTCTGGTTTCTATAAGGAAGATCAGAAATGACTTATATAATTTTACAACCTGGTCATTGGCCAAACAGCTTCTATACAGGCATAATTTGTATTCTTCTTTATTTTTGCATTAATCATCCTGGAAAATGACTGGTCGGGTTTGGAGCATTAGTTTGTTTTGATATTTGTTTAGAAAAATGCAATCAAATAGCTGCATTGTTTGAAGTGTATTTTTAATTTAACACCAGTTTGATACAGTGCACCAATATAATGAGAGAGTAAAGAGAGTTTACATGTTTGGTTTGGTGTAAATTTGTTTCCATTTTTTGTCCACTACCTGTACACTGATTATACACAATGCACAAGACTTCTGGTAATGTCATGACAATAAGTATTGGTTTCTGGTTTGAGTAAAATATAGATTTTTTATTCTTGTAGTCCCATCTATAGTTGGCTGTATCCATAGATGCAGCCACCCATAGAAAAAAAAAACCTATGACGTTATGAGAAAATGAGGAAGTGTCACACATCCCAAAAGCACCGATTGCCTTCTTCCCTGACTGGGAATCATAGATTTCAGCCTAAGGTGAACACACCTTAGCCATTTGTGACACTCAGAGATCCTGCAGTTATGATTTTATGCCCATGGAATACAGCCACCCTTGAGTTACTTACAATATACAGTAGCATTATCCCCATGTTGTACTACTGTTCTTTTTTGTTTTGTTGCATATAGTTAAGCCATTCCTTTATAAAAAAAGAAATCAAAACCAGGCCATGTATCCTTTATCTTATTATAACAATGACTAACATTTGGTATTGAGTCTAATTGATCATCCAAATAATGCCAATCAAAGAGGAGAATTTTACTATAGGCAATACCTAAAATTGCTTTTCTTTTAGAGTAACTATTGATTTAACGTTTAATTGTCTTGTCTCTTTTTTCAGTGCCCATTATAAAACAAGGACCTTATACAAAATAGTTTACACACAGCTCTAATACAATAATACTGCTTATCAGTATATGTTCAGTTAAAAAATGTATTGCTGTTTCGGTGCAAGCTTTCTGAACACAGCACAGTCAAATTTAGTTTATTTAAAAAAGGTACTTGCGTAGATTTTTTTCAGTTAATTTAGTACATATGTTGCGTAGATTTTAAAAATACTGTGAAAAAGTAACAATGAAAAGTAAACAGTCTTAATAATTTGGTAATAATTTTGATCTCAAAGAAAGGATTTATTTTTTGATGGAGAGAGGCAGCCTAGTTCAGCACCACTTACACTGTATGTTTCACTGTCCTTATATGGCCTTGTCATCAATATTCAGAAAAAAACAAGAGCCCTTGGAGAACTATAAGATTTCAGTTTTTGGGGTCTTATATTTCTGCCGCATTGAGGTCAAATGATTTCCATCTGTGGCATAATTCTAAACTTTGCCCCTACTTATTTGTAGGTGAAGCCTAGCTCCACTTTCATGATTTAGTTTCCTTTTGCTTGGGATATTGCACATGGTGTTTAAATCGCTCTTAGGCATATTAAAACATTACAGGCAAGCCAGACAGGTTCCAGTGTCCTTGATAGATAGCACATATTATCTTCAGGATCAGTTCAGTATTCTTGGACACCATTTGAATATATCATTGTGTTCTTTTTATTATTTGTTGTTTCTGTTTGCAAAATAGCCCTGTGGGCAGCCACTTTGAAGCATTTTATGGTTTGGTGTACACAATATTTGTCTGTTATTTCTCTTTATGTGTTTTGTGAGCTATCTAAGGTCATCTGACACCAATCTTTTTATAAACTGTTATCAAGTACACTTTCCTCAGGGGTAGATCATTAAACTCACTAATAACCTTCCCAACAAAATTAAAAATCTAGAGGAGCTATACATTACATTTTAAATCCTAACGTAAAGATATTTACCAAGCCTTTTTGGAGAGAGTTAATTTCAGTGTTGAACAGTGTTCTGTTTACCCTCACCCACTACTCAAATAATTAGCATTACTCAACATTTAGTAGTTTTTATGATTTCCTAAAAAGCATTTTGGTGCCTTTGGAAGCTTATGTCTCTAAATGAGATCAAACACATGTTTAACTTTTTAAAATTAATCTCGTAAAAAACAAACTAAAAACAAAGCAGCATATTAAAATAACTGAATGATAGTATTTCCAAAATGTCCACCATTGACGCAAATGAGCACAAAATCCATTTATCAAGAGGTCCTGCAGTAGAAAATAATTAAATCACCCATGCTAAAAGTCATGTAAATCTCCCTGTGACAATAGGTGTATATTACAAAATCATCACTGTTGAGCACCGTGAAGCACCCTTCATTGCCCTTATGAAGTGGCTGTCATCTGAGTGTTACATAATTTTAGATGTAAATAAAATATACATCTTATGGTTATGCTGTGGCTGTCATGAATCATCAATGTTAATTTGCCCTTCAGTCATATAACACTTAATGTAAGTACCTGGTGAGGTGTTTTACTGGTTATAATGGGTGATGATATTGAGTACTATTCAAAAGGACTTTGTAATTGGGTGAAAAACCATTTAATATTAGTATTAAAAAACAACAACACTGAATATAGAAATGAACAATTAAAGGTGCTTTAAGATTTTCTATCCTGTGACCTTTTACTGCTGTGTAATAGTTAGTGAATTCTTTTGCATTTTTCTTTTATTTTTTTGACAAGTCTTTTGAGATCCATTTCAAAGCTTAGTTATGATAACATACCTAGAATGCAGGTAAGAATACTGGGTAGTTGCACATGTACAATTATCTAAGTAAAGAGGTAAATCACATAAATGTTGCTAGGTAATAATAATTTTTCGTAATAATTTGTGCCTTAAGTTTGAAGTGACTTGTTTTACTCTGAATAACATACAGTATTAGTTTAGGGTAAAATATCAATACAATCAAAAAGGCTGATCAAATTTCCATTGTACTGTGACAAACATTGCATAATACCCTGCCATTTTATATTTTGAATAGAATGTTTTCTAAAAACTAAAAATGTTAAAATATATTTAACTTTTTAGTAGGCAGAATAATTATGTAGTGAGCTTCAAATGAATTGCTTATGATCAATCCCTAGCAGTTCTGTCTGATGGACATTCTGCTAATTTAACTTTTCCTAAATTAGTTCTAAACAAATATATGATTGTCAGCATTAGTTTTCCCCATGAATTATTATTAATTTCACAGTATTTAACATTACAGTGTAATGAAGTGACTGTCTATTTTGATGTCCTACTATCCATTAAACTTTCATGTTTATGTCAAAGATGATGACTACATCACAAGCACACGCATAATACTTTATTAAAGCTTTGTTTCAGCTAAACTTGATTTTGACAGATGGTGTTGTATTCTACATTTTTGAGTTTTTCTTTACTTCAAGACAGAAGGTTTGTAAGTAAGTTTATATATGTATATATGTTTTTTGAGGTTTTGTATAAATCAAGAGAAGTAAAAGGTTCCTTCTGAAGTGTTAAGTTTTAAGTTATTTCTTGCAGAGGCAGCAAGCCGGGCCATAGTTCAATTCCTGGAGGTGAACCAGAGCGAGGAGGCTAGCCGAGGATGGATGCTATTGACCACCATCAACCTGCTGGCATCTTCTGGACAGGTCTGTTTGTGCAGGCTGCTTTTCTGTCCACAACTCAAAACTGTTTTAGAGCTTTTGTTGATGTTTGATGTCTTAATATTATGGTCGTCATGAACTTTAGTAATACATCAAGCTTTCTTTACAATATAGCTGCATGGAGAAAACCGCTAAATGTGTCAGTTGTTGAAAATTAGAAAGAATGAAAAAATATACAGTCAACTTATCAAAGACTGTAAAACGCTCCTACAGTAATGAGACTGCAGATAGCTTAGCTTTTCTCTAGAAGGACAAGGGGTAAAATTTTAATCAGAACTAATATTGGGAAAATCACCTTGTCTCGACTTAAAATGATCATTTTTTAATCTAGTTTGAAGAAAAAATACAAATTTAGGTTCCACACTTTTAAGTCCTTTTTTCAATTTGTAACGATTATAATCATTTACTAAAGAATTCTGAAAAAGATTTCTATTTAGAGCTTCAAGTTGTAACTGTAACAAATGTCTTGCTGGCACCTACACTCTTAACGTCATTAGAACAGCAGTCTTTTCTTCACACTGTAAAAGAATGCCCTTCATAGCCAGCTTTTGTGCTATTGAATTAATTGTTTTGCCAGCTGATTTCTGTGCTGCCTTCTAACAGATAATGAAAGCCCACCCTCTCTTGACCAAAGGTCACAAGTAATAATTCAGTGTCTGATACGATAGTGACTGTCCCTGATGCAATGAAAGATGTAACCTTGACCTTAGTCTTTACTAGCACTGTTATTTTAAGAACATAAAAAAGCTTGCAATGAAAGATTAGGTTCTTATAAGCTAATTGAAAAGACAGTCTCATTCTTTTTTAAAGAAACATTCATTCAGTTTTTTCTAACAACATGACAGGGTAGATTGATCCAGTCTCCTGCAACTCTGGGTAAAGAAGTGCCAACTGCACTTTCTTAGTTTCACATGTTAGTTTGACCATTTTTCTGGTCTTGTTCTTGATGTTCGGGATTTTGAACAATTTGAGATTAACATGCATTTTCATAAACAAATTTGAAAAGATAAACCTGTAGCACAAATGTGTTTATGAAAATGTTTTTGCTTTGTATTGTAGGGGTTTTGTGCATTTACTGGGACAATTATTAATTGTCGCAGTAAGTCACAAAATGATACTTTTGATGGCTATTAGAATCAACCTTGCGGGATAACTCAAACAGCGCACACACACGGATACTATTACACGAGAATACATTTATTGATGCATAAAATGTGCATATAAACATAACAGATCTTATAGTGAGGGCTAGCAGAATACAAAAGGTATATATTCAATAACGAACAGTTACAAATACCAAGAGGGACATACATTCAGTATTCCATTTTGTAAATGAGCTTTGATTACAGCTTCTACACTAGATACTTCAAAGCAAGTACATCACTCATAGGAATTAAATTGACATCAACTGGGTTGAGGTAACAATTGAATTCTTGAGCTGTAATGCAGAATGTTGAATACTCATCCAATCTGTGTGGATTCAGATCTCCCGCGGACACAAGGGAACAGCGACAGGCTGTTTCTGTGTCCAATCGGCATCCTCTGGCTCGGTGCCAGGCAGTCCTGGTTCGGCGTGAGGTGTGGGAGAAGGAGGGAGAGATTCCTGCTGCGGCGCGTTGGCAGTGGGATCTCTGAAGATTGGCTTGTTAGTCCTGGCTTAACTAGCAGAGTTTGTGCACATGAAAAGTGACTGCTGGTCCAAGCAAGTCACACTCTTTAGACGGGAAGAGGACCGGTTCGTTCCCGATGTAGCGCTAGTCCTGAATACTGAGGTTCAGCTGTCGACAGTTCCAACCGTAGTTCACTCGTTGATCAGGCGAGTGTTTGCAGTGGGGTACCGGCAGTTCACGAGGCTTGCTACTGGCCTAACCTCGGGTGGAACCTTTGGTTACGCGCGGGCGACCTCCGTTCTCGACTCTTAGAACACGGTAAAGTCCTGGCACTCGGACACACTGGCCGTCACGTGTTTATCCAAGCTGAGTCTGAGAATGTCCTGGAGGGGCCCCTTCTGGGCCCTGTGCTGCCTCTTTTATCTGGAGGTACTACGGTCGTTCATTGGCTGAATGTTCCGCGGGCTCTTGAGACCCACACGGGATTACCCTGCCCTACCAGTTCCTGATTGGCTGATCGAGGTGGAGGATGAGTAACAATGCTCTCTGACATTAGGGATGTAAACAACCTGGGATGAGACTCTCCCTTGGAATCTCTCAGACAGTAAGGCGCCAGCGATGAACATTTATTAGGGTGACTGGATAATCTCAGCCTTGGGAGTTGTTCCTTATCAGGAAACTCTATCAGATAGAAAAACACCTTAAATCTGAACCAAATGGAATGGCCTCTCTGTGTCCAGAACCACTGAGATGACGGAGAGAGGGACTGGCAAGGGAGCAGCAAGCTTAATTCCTGTATTATTAATAAGCCTTGCCGCTACAGTATTAGCTGTTAGAAGTGTTGCCGTGCGACATATTGATTGATAAGCATACCTCATGGATCTTCTGCTTGAAAGAATAGTAAGCTAGTAAAATGATCAGCCTTTTCACTACATGAAATGTGTGAGCATTTAGTAATAATATACCGTGAGAGATATACAGTTGTATTTTGTTCAGTGTTCAATTACTGTAGTTTCAATAAAGAAAACATTAAAGTTTACATTGGTAACACATCTCCTGTCCTAATGATAACTTGGATTAGAAAAATTTTAGAAATGTTATTTAAAAAATACAAAATGAAGTTATCCATAAATGGATTTCTCTCGGTAAACCTGTAATGAAAAATATATGTGGTCTGTAACCTAAAAACAACCTCTGCATTGTCTTCTGAAAAGAAAGCAAGAATACATATTTGTATTGTTGTTGAGAGTCTGATTCATCTACATGAATAAGCACTGTGTGAGTTTTTGTTGAAAATCTCCCACACACTAAAGACTGTGCAGAAGTACTTATCATTTTGTTTACATTTCAACTAAAATCAGATTTATGATTGTAGGAGGTGAAGTTTATCAATGTCTGTTATAACAGCATCTGTTGTTAATAATTTAGTTTGTCTGCTTCATCCTCTTTATCACTGTTATGTGCTTTATTAGTGAATAAAACTTTATATGGGTAGGTTTTTGTTCCGAGTGTTTGACAGTTTCCCAAGGTTGATTGTGAAATGGAAAATAAGTATATTCATGTTGTGCAGAATAGAATGCATAAACCATAATGTGTGCAGAGCTGATACTATTCTTTTTATAAAATTTTATTTGATAAAATAGTGAGGCAAGTACAAAATATACAAGAAAGTAGAACAGAGAATTGCATGCAACTCTTAATTGTGTATGTAAGAAATAAAGATTTCCAGAAAGATGAAAGAAATCATCACCATCAGCCCCTTTTAGTGTGCTATGAGATAAGGGCTTCGCTCAAGTCCTTCCACAAATCCCTATCTTCAGATTCTTGCTCCCACAAATTACAATTTTCCAAAAGAATTTCCAGTTGGTCTTCTTTAGTCTCTTTTGCAGTTCTTTTCCAAATTTGTTGCTCCAGTACTGATCCATTCTTCTTGCTTTGTCTTTTATTCACTCTTCCAATAATGTCACTAACTCTTCTTTGCTTTGTCAGGAGAGGGACATACAAATGTGTTAAATCACAGTGCTTTGCTCCACTTTTTGTTTTGATGCAAAGTATACAGTACAGCACCAGTGTGTTAAAATCCCAAAGACAATTCCTTTCCCTTGGGAAAACACCCACACAGGAAGCCATTTCACTTTTGCATGGAAAAAATCTCCTTCTCTACTTAATCCCTAATAAAAGAATAAGTGGGTGTCTCTTATGCAGAATCATAATCTATAGTGTCAACTGAAATGGAATTATATTTTTATTAAGTAACGTGCATCAGAATTTTAAGAAGATAGTGGTTTATGATGAAAGTATGAAAAGGAGCAGGAAGAGTATTATGCAGTGAAATTAATTTCCAATGAGGAAGTGTCTAAGCTGTATTTCAGGATGTCAAAAATAATTTAATAATAAGAAGTACTGCTGAAGTTGGCGAGAGAGAACTTGACAGTGAATGTCACTGTGAGGCACACTGCTCTTGGTCAAGAGTGCAGGCATGTCTAACACAGCCCGTCAGAAATTTCTCTGGGAGAAATTTGAATGTACTGCTTTTAGAGGTGAAGCAAGACAAAGCTCCAGCATGTCAAGGCTTATGTTACTTTGCCACTAACTCAAATCGGAATCTTGACCTGCATCTGAAAATCTGTGGCAGGATTATCCATTGACTGCCACAGTCAACATGCCAAGCTTAAGCAATTTCTCAAAAAGAATGGGCATAATCCCAGTGTGCAAAGCTGCTAGTGACTTTTGCAAAAAAAAAAACCTGCAGCCCTGGATTAAGAGCGTAAGGGGAGAACATTCCAGCAACAGTCCTGGATGGGATTGTGAATAGAGCATTGAGGCCGCAATTGTGCTTCTTTTTCTTTCCTCCTGTCCCACTATGAGGATTCACCGGGGCAGGCTGAATTTTGTTTTTGGCCTCACTTCTTTTCTTCCGGAAACTGCTATTTTATGCAAGCTTTTTTTTTTGCATTTGACATTTGACCTTCATTTCATCTTTAAAAGACTTCCTTACGCGCATTCAAGTTTTGATTGAACATATTCACTTAAAAAAAACGTATGTGCATCATTTATAACTCAACAATGGGAATTTATCAGAACAAGATGAAGAGTCAAGTATGTTATTCACTCACTTGCAGGTCTGTTATGTGAATGAATACTTTCATAGTATTTTCATAGTGTTTTTGGCAAAACGTAATATGTCTCCACACTGATTGTCTATAAGGGAGCCAAGTTGCACAATCTAGAAAGAAGTGCTAAATAAAGCCTTTTCAAAAACTGAAAGTGCAGTAGAGAAGAGTATTGGGGAAGTTTCAGCCTATGATTCTAGTTCCTTTGGGTTTCAGACATCATGATGAACTTCCCCTGGTATTTAGCTTTGACAGCTCTTCAGAATGTGCTTTTTTCCCCAAAAATTAGTCAAGTCACAAATCATACTAAGCACACATAAAAATAAAACACATACAAGTATTTAATACATTGTCCGAAAAGTGTTGCTTTGACTTTAGAAATCGGCTTCTGTAAGTTGTTAATATTTTTTAGACATTCTAATACTTCAGATCCTAGGCTATCCATATCTTTACATAATAACCTGTATATAACTGTTCTAAAATGATTTTTTTATTATCTGGTATGTAGGGGGAACATTTTATAGCTAAAAAGAGTCTGAAAACGACGATGTGGAAATCACATGATCTGTGATCATTGTGCCAGTCTGAGCATGTTGGGCATTGTGGAATCTTCTTATATTGCTTTGTTTGTTTTTAATAAAACTGAAAGGGGAAAATGCTGTTATTGCTTTTATGCTTTACTTTCATGACATTGTCTCATTTTATCTTGAGAGTATATTTGGAAAAAAAATTAAAGCTTATCTTAGAAAGTAATTGACCTTATGCCATGCAATATATATATTGTGCATCAAAGACTCCTATCACTGTGTATCCAAGTAAATTTTTAGAAAGATAAAGTATAATAATATTGATTAAATGTTTTGGCATCATTTTGATTAATTGAACATTCATGACTAACCATGTGACAAATTAATGACTGTTACATGAGCACTAAATCACTGTTAAATGTCACCAATGTGAAATTTGATGCAAAATATGAAAGAAAAAAAACCAAATGAATCTGGTCTCCCCAACATGTCAAGTGGCTTCATATTATTGGAATGTTGGAGGCTAGAATCAAATCAGTGCACTGTTCCTTTTCATCTGATGTGGTGACAGCAATTTCTAACCTGTAAAAAGACTTTACAGCCAAACACAGTTTGTCACTGATTCGGGAGGCCATGAGTCAGGACACTTTAAAAGTGTTGGAGATGTCCAAATGTGTCTGGGCAAAAATGTCTATTTGCTGCAGAACTCCATTTGTAGGGATTGATGGCAACCTGACTACAAAGCATTATATTTATCAACTCCTGGTATCTCATTTGCTGTTTTTCTGCGTGCACAGTCTGATGTGACAACATTCCAGCAGGACAATGCCCATTGTTAAGCTGCTTGTGTAACAGTGGCTGACTTGGAAGATAAGAATGTAATGGTTATGTTGTTTTTGCCCTACTTGATGAGTCTGGGACAATGAATAGTACTTCAGGCTTTAGCTGAAAAATATTTTAGCATTTCATTAGTCTGTATCTTCATCCTGGTGATGCCATTAATAATCTAGTAATTAAATGAGATTCACAGATCATCCCTGTTGTTGACAAATGTTAAATCAGAATAATGAGTTCACTGATTTCATGTCTGTTCAACAAAATGTCAGTACACATGCTGAAGAAAAGATTTTGTATTTTTCATGATAGTTTATTTCTGAATGTATTGTGGAGATAATATATATCTTAAGATATATGTTATCAGTGTATCTTAAAAAAGATAAATATATAGGTTTCTGTATTCCGTTTCAATTTTGCATTTCTGAAGTAGCACTTGACATCCCTGTTCAGAGTTTCTGTTCTCTCCATGAGATTTTAGAGGTCCAACTCCCTGCTTTATTTGTAGATATTTGGTCTTAAGTAATTATTGAATGTGCCTTTGATGTTGATAGAATCAGATTTCTTCATGCCACCTTTGGTTTTTAAAATCAAATAAAAACAAAGTGATATGCATTTGTGTTTCTCTTTGCTTCTTTCCCTAGAAAACAGTGGACTGCATGACTACAATGTCAGTGCCATCCACGCTGGTCAAATGTTTGTACCTGTTCTTTGACCTACCCCATGTGCCCGAAGCCCCAGGGGCAGCACAGACAGAGCTGCCCCTCGCCGACCGCAGAGCTTTGCTACAGAAAGTCTTCGTGCAGGTCAGTGAGCTGCTGACCAGACAACAATCTGACAACGTTGCAATCTGTAATAACGATGTGGACAGCATGCTAAATGAAAATCCTGAATATAAATGAACTAACATTTAACAGCATTTCTCCAGTAACATTCCAGCGTGAGTGTGACAAATACTACCATAGGGTAACAGAGAGGATAGTTTTCAGCACAGTAAATCTACATTCAACAGGTCATAAACAGTAAATGTTTTGTAAAAGTAGGAAAATTTAAATTTAAGCAAATAAAGTTTATTTTCTACTTTCTATCTGATCGGCATGTAACATAATATTTCTGATGGAAGTTTTTGAATTGGAGGATTTTCCGTCAGCATGTAATATAATATTTCTGATGGAAGTTTTTGAATTGGAGGATTTTCCGAATTGTTCCAGAAAATTAAGGTGTCTATACATACTGTACCTCATACATCAGAAGCAGGTTGTAACACATGGAAGAAGAAATAAAGCATTTTCTTGGCAACTATTGTTTTTGTGTTGTGAATCGGAAACTGTTTTATGATACAAATAAGACATTGTCATATGTCATACTACTGTAAGTGATTCCATTGCAGTATCAAGCTAGAATTTGAAATTTTAAGGGACAATGTTGATGCTTATTTTTGGTCTTTACTAGGGACATATTTTAAGTCAATAAAGAGCAGGGTTTCAAGATGAACAAATCCATCTGAAAGGAAACAAAGAAATGGAAATTCTAGTTATTCTATGGATATTGTTGAAGGGGTTGGGGGAGCTATAACAATATGATGTCACATTGTTAATTGACTGTACCAATTTTTTATGGTTTTAGTGTAGGGCATGACAGTATTTTAAAGTGGGTTTGGTGGGTATGAGGGTTGAGATAACAACTTTGAGCAACCCTCACAGATTCTCTTCTTTCTCTTACAGATACTTGTCAAGCTCTGTAGCTTTGTGTCCCCAGCAGAGGAGCTGGCTCAGAAGGATGACCTCCAGCTCTTGTTCAGTGCAATAACATCATGGTGTCCTCCCCACAACCTCCCCTGGAGGAAGAGTGCAGGGGAAGTGCTCATGACAATCTCTCGGCATGGCTTGAGTGTCAATGTAGTCAAATACATACATGGTGCGTGTCCCATTGCTGTAGCAATGTGAACATTATGGGCTGCCAAGTCAGCCTACTGTTTTCATGGTCTTAATCTACAAGTTTTGTTCAAATAGAATTTTAAGCCAGAATGGCTAGTAAAACATAAAAAAGTTTGAAATGGCAGCATATGAGAGCAGGCTATGTGGCCCATTTTATTTAATTGAAATTTTAGCAGCTGAAATTTCATCCAGTTTATTGAAAGAGCCCACAGCTTGGGCCTTGAGTTTAGACACCCATCACCCTACCCGTATACATACTAATTCACAAATTCAAAGCAAAACCCAAAAAGAAAATAGTATATTGATTGTTGCCAAAGGTACTTTCACCCAATACTTAGTTCACAGGTCTGAATACTTACAGTATAAAGTCAACACATTTCATTTTTTTCTCTTTAGTTACATTAACTGTAACTTATCTTACTCTCAGAAGTCTTCAGTTTAAGCATTTATGTTTTGAGTAAAATATTACATTTAAAAGAAATATGTATACATTATTTTGGACATTTATTAAAAGGAACATCTTAGGAAGAGTTTGATTAGTTTTGCAAGGTTACAGATAGCTGATGCATGTGAGGCTATAAAGCTGTATAGTTGTTTGCAACTTCTAGTTATTATAAGTGCTGAGCAGAAAATATTTTTTATCTTTGGTTTGTTTTTCCTTTCTAAACATGAATGACAGTGTTCTTCAAATCTGTTACTTGTATAGTATGTTAAATATGCAAGTTTTTTAGGGTGACCGCTATTGGAGAGCCCTCACTAACTGTAGCAGAAGCAGTGCATGATAATGATCACTCAATGGGTCAACAATCCATTTAAAACAAACAGTGGAAGATGGCAGATGCAAGAAAACAAAGGAATAACAATGCAAGTTCATGTGTTGCACAGGGCACCTTTATTGTGAATGATGATGAGACTTCACGTTTTGGATGAGTAAGAAAATGTTTATAGAGGCACAATCGTGATATATAAATATATAGCCAATATATTTAAAGAATCCGCAGCCAGAGAAATATGTGGACCTCATACAATGATATGCTTCTGAATAGTATGTACAATAGTATATCAATACAGGGTTATAGGTTATAAAATAGACCACATAGAGAATATCCCTTATTAGTTTTGTTTCCTGGTCTCCAAATTACTTTGAATTCAGAAAACATTGCAACCTATAATAAAAAAACATCCAAGAATATTTTTACACTAAGCAAGTCATACAGCTGCATACACATCTAATCCATTTCCAAATCATTGTCATTCTTTATAACACAGAGTGAAAATATAGTTAACATGAAACAAAGTGGAATAGTTTTTGAATCAATTGGAATCAATTGGCCACTGGTCTTCGGTCATTTTTCTTCCCACAAATCTTTTGTTTCTAATCACAGTGGCAGAACCAAGGGGCAGTGACAGTGGCACAGTGGCAGAACTTCCCCTTCAGTATGCTGATACTTCGGCTTTATGAACAATATGATTTGCTTTGGGGTGCAAAAATGTAGGGCTTGTGAAACAGAAGATTTTTGTTTACAAACATTTTTACTGTTACATATATTATTACCAATTACAGTCACCTGAAAATTATGTAAAAACACCTTTCATATAAATTCAGTTCTGTTGAGGTCAGACATACCATTTTGATTGAAACAAAATTTTTTTTCAGAGAAAGAATGTTTGGCCACTTGCATACAGAATATGCAGCAGTCTGATGACCTTTCACCTTTGGAGATCGTGGAGATGTTTGCTGGGCTCTCATGCTTTCTTAAAGACTCCAGTGATGTATCACAAACCCTGCTTGATGATTTCAGGATGTGCCAAGGATACACTTTTTTGTGTGACCTTATGCTAAGGTAAAAATGAGTTTTGTTTTTAAATAACTATTAAAAAAAATTATACTTCTAATTTGCCATCGTGCTCCTTTATGGAGATCAAGAGTAAAACAGCAATGAGAACAAATCAAAATCTTCTCCAAGAAGAAGACTAAGACCAATATAGTTTTCCCTAGAGTTTGGCAGGTTAGCACTGCATTATTGCTCCTGGGTTCATGATTTATTTTTTGCAGAGCTACCTTCTGTCTGGTTGCATTGGTTTTCACCAGGTGCGTCAACTTCCACTTTCCAAAGACCTGCTGGTTAGGTTTGTTGGTGTTTATAAATTGCCTATATGCTAGTTTGTGGTAAGCGACTGACGTTCCATCCAGGTTTCAGTCATGACTTTGCTTCCAGGATAAGTTCCGAGTTGTTGTAGTCCTTCAAAGGAGTAAGTATCGTTTTGATAATAGATAGATGAATGGATATTTTAGTCGGCCAGAGATTCATTTCCATCTTGGATTCTTGTGTGTTAGGCAACTAGAATCAATTTTCAGTTACTTTAAACAAAATTGTTCTTTTCCCATTCAGACAAAATGTTGTCATCACCTTTTGAGTATGCTCTTAACACTACCTCTCCACTGATTAGACCTTTGCATTTGACCTTCCTGTATCACCTATCCCCCACACTGACATGGAACTTCATTACTGTATCTTCAGCATGGACCTGAACATCTGTATTCAAGGTCTTGACCTGTTGTGAGACTTTTCAAGTGACAGTGGAAATCTAGCCTGAATGTGGGCATCTATCGCTGGAGTCTGTGGATGTGGATTAGAGAATCTAGGGATAGATGTGATGTGATCCTTTAAATCAATTTAGACTTCTGTTCCTTGAAGTCTTGAGAGAATCTTGAGGTTTATCTTATGGCTGCTGTCCTGCAGCATCTTTTGGCCTGTGATTGCCCTTAGAAACCGTTGCATTTGCCCGAGGGCTCACAGTTTTCAGGTCTTGTCACTCTGATAGAATCCTCATTTGGTGATTCAAACTAATAAGCAATTATGATTCTAATAATTCTGTTGCTCTGTTTCTCAGTTTAATGTAGAGGCACTGCTTTGGCGGAGATTCTTGATTAAGAAGTTTTGTCCCGGTTGCAGTACTGCTTCTACTCTCTTTCAATATTTCTCCAGTCGAGCAGGCTGAGGCTGTGGCGGGTTAAGCTCTCCTGGATAGTCCTGTTGCCCTGGAATGCCAAACCTGTGTGTCCTCTTTTTTTCTGGGAGCTTGGCAGCAGGAATCCACTTCCCAAAGCTGAGTGAGCGACACAGGGCTCATTGCTAACTACTGTCTTCCTTCACCTGTGCATTTAAAGCCCACTCTGCTATTGCAGCTTGCACTGCAGCTCCACTTTCAGGTTTTCACTTTGCCAAGCACTACAGCTCCAGTTTTAAGTCTTCATTTCTCCTTGCACTGTGACTCCAGCTCCAAATCTTTACTCCACTCTGTACTGTAGCTCCTGGCCCTTTGCTCTGCAACCCTGGACTCTTTTCTGCTGGCCTCCTCTTCCCCGACGATTCTGACCCATTTCAGGAGCCAGCCTTCGTTGTCCAGGACCCCAGGGCTCTGACCATGCAGTCATCCATCTCTCAGCCTTGCAGCCCCATTCCTGTTCTGTAGGGAGTCCTGCGCCAGGCTTTTCTGCAACTGCCCTCATCCATGCCGCCCTTTGACTTCTCTTTGAGGCAGCCTTTTTTCTCCCGACCCATGGAACTCTTCCCTTTCTCACCTTCTTTTCTTAGGCTGTATGGGTCACTTTTTTTCTACTTTTATTTTTTCTTTTTCCTAGCCACCTTCCAGCTCCACAGTGGAGCCTTCTTTTTTTTTCCTAGGGAGGCAGTCATCATGAATCTGCTCCGATGCTTGGTGAGCATCACCCCTTTAGCTTGAGCTTCCTGAGCATTCCTTTGTTCTTGGACTGGGACCGTTTCCTGAATCTGTGCTGACCTGAGTGTCTGGGAGATGAGAGGGGACTAAGCTCCAGTTCTTGTTTCTATGTCTTTTCCTAGCAGATGTCTCTGCCCGTTTGATCCACAGGGCACCTAGGTATCCATTTCCATCTGCATCTGGGTATTTTAGTTGGAGTGAGGAACCTAGGAGACCTATCTGACAGAGCACACCTGGCCTGGTCTCAGAGGAGATCCCCCATAAGGGTGTGCACCTTGATTCACCAGCTCCTGGGCCCCACCAAATGGATCATTGTGTGGGGGTTTTCTGCCTTACTGGTATTCGATGAGACTCCTTCTCGCACAGGAGCCTTTGGGAGAAGCACAGTTATCCCTGGTGGCTCCCCTAAGACCGTTGCACTGCACCTTTCCTTTTCTCTTGCTGTATTGCAATCCTTGCTCAGCCAGCCAGTTATTTATGATTTAATTTTTTACTCCCTGTCTGCCTGCATGCACCCCAGACTATTAAGAGGGCTGTCCACATAACACGTGTGGTCCCCTTTTTTCGGGGAGATTGACACTAGGTTTCACCCTGAAGCCAAGGCTTCCTGATTCCAGTGGACAGGTTGAGATGAGGTATGCTTCTGGGGGCTGGTACCTTGCTATGCCTGAGTTGCAGACAGCTGGCATTTCTTCATATTGTCGTGTCTTTGCTGTTTTCTCTTTCATTACTGACCGATCTACTCTAATTAAGCACTGCTGGCTAGTAATCTGTTATTTTATTTTCACTTCCCTTTCACTTCATTTTTTCTCCATCCCCGAGCTCTCGAGCCCTAACCAGCCGAGTCTTTTTGGGTGTTTGCGTCACTCTCTAGTTCCTTGTGGATGGGTTCTGACCAATCACCACCCGCACGGCTGTATCCAGCTGCATTGTAACACTGTGACCGTAGAATGCATCCTTGTTATTGTTACAGCTATTGCGATTATTGAAGTGTCTAAGAATCTAGATGCAATGGTTAACAACCAGCCTGTGTCAACATTTCCAGTTTTCTGGAGCTTCAAAGCAAGGATGCGTTTGTTGAGATCTAGGGTTTTGAGACTTAGCAATTATAAACTTTACCTTGGTTTACCTTAGCTTACTAAGTTCTTCGTAAATGATTACGAGTGTCATCAACAGTCTAAAAATACCACATGAAACAGGCAGGTACAGAGAGACAAAAGAATAGACTGAAAGACACGATAAGAGACAGAAACACAGAGAGGCGCGAGATCCTTGTCCAGAACATCTGGAAAGACCAGATTGGAGTTATTTTAACTTTCTTAAGAGAGCTTGCCATTCATTTGATTGGAACCTTGCTTTCCCGTGTTGAGAAGCCCTCAGTTAAACACTTCCCTGGTTAGTGTGTGCATTTTTAGAATATTGAGATGGGTTTCCATTTAATTTTATAGCATCCAGATTTACAGTGAGAGAGAGATTTGTAGGTTGTATAATGTTTAGTTTAGAAAGCAGCTTTCTGTTCTTTTAGCCTTTATACTGTAGGTGTAATATAAAAGTTGAATACTTGGTAACGTGTGATTTTTCTGGGTGGTCAAGACATGGCCTCTGGGATGCCTTGTTAGTAAGTAGTACATAGCGTAACTTGTATGTTGTATGTTTATTTTGTGTGTTGTTTAGTATAATATTGTCATTATTAACAAATGTCTTTTTAACCCAGAGTGACTGAATTATTACTCTTTTCATCAAAGCTGTGCCAAAGAACAAAGAACTTGGGTGCTTACAGACTTACAGACCAATAAATATTGTTTAGCCCCCATGGGGTAGCCAAGGTTTTGTGCTTCGATATGGGACTACCCCTCTATATAGTTCTCGGATTTGGTCCATTGTCACTGTATATAGTTTTCAGACGTGGTGGCTGGTGCCTGGTGCATGCTCTGTGGTCTTGATAGTGTTTTGTAGGACAGTCTTTGGCAGGACCTGAACATCATTCGATTTTCTTATTGCATCTTCTTCAGATAGGTGCCCTGGATGTTTTATAAGCAGAGATACTTTCAGGAGCACTGCAGTTTTTTGTCTGGGTTTGGTGACCTTCAACCACTACAGTCAGTGTGATCACAAACTCCAGCTAAAGCTGCTTTGTCTCTGCTGCCTTGCATCTACATGTCGTGTTCTTAAGGGCTGCTTTACTTGCATGTTATGCTCAGACTGCACACACCAGATAGAGGATGGTGGGAAGTCTTTCAGCTACTTTCAGACCTTCATATCATTGTTAAAGTACAGGTTACCTCCTTGGGAAGATGGAGCTCCATGACCCCTCCCTGGCTCAAACCTCAATCCCATTTCTTTCGAAGATCTGTTTCTCCTCAGACATGGAGTTTGCTGGTTCTCTCGCTACAGGGGTGAAAGATTGAAAGAGCCCTTTATCCTTTGGCCCAGTCACCTGGCTTTTCCATGTGAGGGAGCCCACATAATCTGATCTGTCACCATATCACTAAAAATGCTCTTGTAGTTTGAGGCCATCAGTCCTCCTAGGGAAACCGTCACCCCATGGCATTTCACATGATGGGGATCTAGAAAACAACTGGAGATGGAGATATGAGCATAACATGAGTTCTACAGGAGAGTGCGATCTCTGCCACAATCAAGCACTGGCCAGCTGTAACAAATGTATGAGATAGACCTTCAGGATGATTTTTCTTGCCAAAAATCACTTCATGAACGTACAGTATATGGTATCTTGATGGTATATTAGGCATGCTTTTTAAACTCATGGTTCACACAATAGTTCATATTTACCTACTTCCTCCATCTTACCAGGTATAGAAGGCAAGACAGTACCTCTTGTTTGGGACATTTTCTAGATTTGGAAGTCTCTTTTAGCCTGTGTTATAATGTTTCCAAATTATGTGGAAGACTGCCTGTCTTTAACTACACCAGGAGTGAGTTCTGCCTTCTGTAGCTGTGGATCTGACCTCTGAATGTTGCTGCCTAATTAGCCTAGGTGCTATGTACAGGGGATTCTTCAAAGCCTTGTGCCTAGACAGCTGTCTTATGCAGACCATGCTTCTTTACATATTGGATCTGTGCTTTCTATTGCTGAAGACATAAGAGTATGAGAGGTCTCCAATGACAGGAGGCTATTCAGCTTCATGATATAACTCCGGACAGAAAGCTGTCAGTGTCTGTGACCCTTCATGATTGGGTGTGAATTGAAAATCTCTGTCTTGTGGAAACATGGAACTAATCCTATATCTTTGTATATGCATATATGTTTATTCTCTTTTTATCTATAAAGTGTATGACTGATGTATACCTTTTAAGTGAAACAACAGCAGACAGCTTTCTTCTTAGGTTTCTGTTTACCAAAGTACCACATTTGTGGGTGGACTAAAGTTTGAAGTGATTGTGAATTTTGCCAGCAAGAATTTTAAAAGATTCTTATAACAAGTCAGTAATCTTACATTTTTATTTCTCTGATTCTTTCAGATTAGAACAAGCAAAAGAAGATGATTCCAAAGATGCTCTGAAAGACTTGGTGAACTTGGTGACCTCTCTGACAACCTATGGTGTGAATGAGCTCAAACCTGCTGGTCTCACTACAGGAGCACCCTTCCTTTTACCTGGGTTTGTAGTGCCACAGCCCTCCGGGAAAGGTTTGTCTTATTTAATTATTTGTTTATTCAGTTATTGATTTTTGCTAAAGTCTCTCACAGTGTAAAATTTAATTGGGGATTGGAGTCAACTGAATTTACCAAACGTTTCCAAGGTGGACTACATATATTGTTTCAAATTAAGGGTGTGTCTGAGTAATTACTCTAAATAAAGGGATGTTATACATTTTGTGTGAGCATAGCCTGTAGAGATTCCTCTAGGGGAATGAAATGATGATCTGTCACCTCACCAGTTGTCTTATAAATAAGACAATTAAGTACGACAATTATAATTAAGACAATCAAATCAATATCAAATCAGGTTCTGACACCATCTTGTTATGCAAGAAAATTAATACAAATTAACAAGTATACACACCCCAGACAGGGAATACTGAACATCACAAGGTACATGTTTTCATTGTTCTCCAACTAACAACAACAACTAACAAAGTAAATAACCAGGTGGAAAAACCTAAGAATGACTTTTTTTACAACAACACATTTAATGTATCTACAGCTGTCTGTAAAAGGGTCTTGGCTTTAACAGGCATGGGATCACAGAGCTTGACAAAAGAGACACAAGTGCTGCATGCAAAAAGAGTTTCTTAGAAAATAAAGATCCTAATCAGCACTCAGGGCTGGTTCTCTCTGAAACAAATGGCAAATAAATTTAAACTTTTTTCCTATTTCAAATAATATATCAGTAAACAAGTGGGACACTTATTTTACCGCTGTGGATATCACAAATTGGAAATTAGTATTTCCATACATATAAGTAAATGGCCCCTTGCATGAGGCCAAGTTCTAGTTCTGAAGTTCACTCTGTTTTGTCACAATACCAGAAACATGTTTTCTTTCTCCTCTCTCTCTAAATTTCCGTAATTCTGTGTGTTCTTTTTTTATCCTGCCCTCTTTATTGATACTCTGAGAAGGTTGACTCAAATATTTAGCCATGGTTAGTTTAAGTCCAGCAAAAAATCCCAGTTAGTGCAATTACCTAGTCATGTTTGTTTCTTCGAGGACAAGAACAGTACTTTCCCCAGGCTGCCCAATTTTTTACCTTGAAGGAATTTAATGTAATACATTTTTTGTGTAGCATTTTAAAGTAATTAATTTTAAGTTTTTTAATTTGTTATTGAAAATCTCTTAAGACGAAATTAGAAGGTACAGTATTTTGTCAATGTGATAGATAGTATTACAAAATAGCAGGCAGGACATAACTAAGCGTTACCTAACACTTGTGTACTTTTTATGTCTCTTGCTCACGTCTGATGATTTTGTCGAAATTGGGTCCAAACTTAGACAAACAAATATTTCTGAACAAAATTTTATTCAAATATACAAGTGTAGACGGCTATGTACAATCACTGATCAAAATTCTTCCCCTATAATGTAAGTATACCACAACAACACCTGAACAGATCAATAAGAGAAGACCTGTATTTCTGCTTACCTAGATGCCCATAAGTGAATGGGAGCCAATTTCCCAGTTCTAACAATCTGTCACTGAATTCGGAAAGAATATTTTAGGCCTACAGTAATGGCAATCAGAATTTCCTAAAATAAAGAACACACCAAGCTCTCTTATAATAATGCTCAAATTACATAGAAAGAATCTGGTTCCAAGACTGATTAGAAAAAGGATCTCTCCTACTGGTCAATTTCAAAGATGGTGAATAATGATGATGAGTGATGTTTATTCTCCCATCCTCTCTTGTTCCTTGTTGTCCTCTTTCTTCTCTGTGTCCACTTTTATATACGTGCTGTGCTCCATTCCTCTGGAGGCTGGCTAAATGACCTCCATAGGAATGGCCCAGTCATTATTTATTCTGTATAATGGATATATTAATGATTTACTGTGAAGTTAATTAACTCAATCATTGGGATCATCCTTTGATCATCCATGTCACTTCCATGTTTACTTGCCTCCTAGCCCAGGGACAGCTAGGTACAGTAAATAATGCCAAAACAGTATTTATTGTTCAAAACCTTTCGAGTAATGAAATCAAGCTGTAATAAAAATGTTGCTAACTTCAGTTTCCCCCCTCACCAAGTCACAACGATATTGTGTTTTACATATTAACATAAGTCAAATAAGCTTAACATAGCAATATCTAGTTCGGAGGACTGAATGAATGACCATGATTTCTGAAATTCAATGTGTATTCAATATACAGCTGTAATAACAAATGGGAATAAGTGATCCCTTGGAAAATCTACACATCCATCCTAACAACAGCTAATTTACAACATCATTGCCGTCTTATGACCTTATGACCTAATGATTCTGCCCAATGACATTTGGCTATTTCAGAATAGGTAAACGAATTACTTTAGGATCTGAACCAGAAATGTGAAACTTTTGTTGATGCAAAACAAATTAACGAACAAAGGTTAACTGATGTTCTGTGCTCTTAGGCCTAAAGGCAGATATGTTAATATGGGTTTTAAGGACGTTGCAAATTACAGTAGTTTCAAATAAATATTGACAGCTTTATTTAAGGATGATGAAAACTTGTTTGGAGAGCTTTTCATGTATTTGGACTAAGAATGAGGCAGAACAGTAACAATTTGTAATGCAGGAGCAGTGCAGTTTGCATATAGAGATACTCTGTGATGTAATTCTTGTTTCACAAAAGGAACTTGAGAAAGCTAAAAACACACATTTTATAAAAAAGTCAGGATCTTGAATGTCAAAACACTAAAAATGCAAATTAATGTTGAATTTAATCTAACTATATGCAACTATATATATGTTGCAGTACTTGTCTGTTCTCACTGTTTTAGGTCAGATTCTCTATAAGAACCCCAAGAAGACTGAACATTAGATTGTTTGACGCATGTATCTAGCACTCCATCTCAAGTTGTTAAATTGAAGTGAAGTGATTGTTGAACTGTTTCAAGTAAATCATAAAAAAGCAGCAGTTATAAATTATTACTTCTGTAATTTACAGTGTACGAGGTGAGAGGCAGTCTTTTTTATGCAAGCAGACCGTTATTCACTGTATGTGAACATTAATTGTTGCTTTAGCTACTTTATTTCCGTAGATATTCTGAGACATAAAATATAGCGTGCATATACTGTACAGTAGTTGAGCAACACAAACATCTGTAAGAAAGTGTTTATTTGCACTATAAATCATTTTAGTGTTTTTATATTTAAATTTTCTTTTCTTCTTAAGTATAATGTAAACTTTTATTGAACTCCTTAATGAGTTTTAGAAAGACTTACATTTAAACTTAACTTACTAACCTACAGATTTGTATACATATTGCAAAAGTAGGTTAATTCTAACCTTTTTCTCATCTAGGTCATGCAGTGAGGAATATCCAGGCCTTTTCAGTACTTCAGAATGCCTTTCTAAAAGCTAAAACTAGCCGATTATCCCAAATCATTCTGGATGCAATTTCAAATATTTATGTGGCGGATAACGCTAATTACTTCATTCTGGAATCCCAGCACACTTTGTCTCAGTTTGCTGAAAAGATATCCAAGCAATTGGAGGTACAAGGCAAATATTTTGAGCTCTTGGAGTTTGTGGTGTTCAGCTTGAATTACATCCCTTGCAAAGAACTCTTCAGTGTGAGCGTGCTTCTGAAGTCCAGCACTTCATACCAGTGCAGCATCACCGCTGTGCGGACACTGCTCAAGTTCAGCCGTCATGACCCTATCTTCGGTGACGTCTTTAGAGAAGTGGGACTGCTGGAGGTCATGGTCAACCTTCTGCACAAATATGCTGCTCTCCTGAAAGATCCCACACAAGCTTTCAATGAACAAGGTTGGGAAGCATGCACATATTTTTATTCAAGCAGTGTCCCAATTTTTAACTCTGAATCCTTTTCATATGAGATTGCCTTATTACTATTGTCCTCTCGTTCACAGGTGATTCTAAAAACAACAGCTTAATGGAAGACCAAAAGCAGCTGGCGTGGTTAGTGATGGAAACTTTAACAGTTCTTCTTCAAGGCTCAAACACAAATGCAGGTATTTAGCCACTGTCTCGGTGTCCAGCTTCAGTTGCATCTAGCTGATTTTGTAGCTATATACTGCTAGTCTATGAAAGAAATTTTGTTTTAGAAAATACATTTTTTGGAATAATATACTAAACTGCTGAAGATTTGTAGAAAACATTTTATCTTGATAATTGTAATAAAAATTAGCCATAATCCAGCCTCTGCTGTTTAAATTCTACTGCTCCTTCTAATGTTGTTATTAGTCATGTTCAGGTCTTCCTTTAGAATGAGGACATAT
Source organism: Atractosteus spatula (assembly GCF_055471065.1). Lineage (NCBI taxonomy): Eukaryota > Metazoa > Chordata > Actinopteri > Semionotiformes > Lepisosteidae > Atractosteus > Atractosteus spatula. Next base: position 36,327,475 of record NC_142708.1, read on the forward strand.
CAGCAGGCTTCTTAGAGGAAACATGACTTGTAAGGTAAAGGTTAAGAACAGCACATCTCCCATCAGGGATCTGAACTAGATTTATTTCTGTTCATGTTTTGCTCTGGACCTAGCCAGTTTTTTTTTCTCTTCTGTTTCAGAAGTTCTAAATTCCTGATTACCTTTTGTTCTGGCAGGAGCAAAATTAAAATATCAGTAGTCAGTAGCCACTATATTACTAATCATGTCTTTTCTCTAATAATGTTGCACTGATAACATTGACTTTGTCCACCTGTATAAATAAACGCACTTACTAACTTCCACTTGTTAAAAAAGACTCCTTCACTTTTTTGCAGTTCTTTACTACAGGTTTTACCAAAGAGGGTAACCTTTCTTCCTACAGTTAGATTGACTGATTTTTTTGATGAAAAAGAAAATTGTATTATATTGTTCGCTAATTTAAATCACAAAATATATGAAATTTTGAGGTATGCACAGAGCCATATTGCTGTCATTATCTGTGATTCAGAAGAAGGCAACAACACTTCTGGTGACAAGAATCGGCCCTTTACATAGTATACAAAAGCAGGGTTGTGAATACATCTCTTTTAATCCAATAGGATTGTTGCTCTGAGTCATAAAAACATATTTAAGGCACATCTTAACATAGGACTGAAACATAATTGTGATGAAAAGATCTCTTAAATCATGAAGATAATTTTTTGTCTATTTTTCTATCTAGCACTGATATCACCCTCTCAATGCACTCTCTTTTCATCAATTACTTTTTATGGGAAAAAACAGACACGTCCTATTCCAAATTAACAGTATTTGAAAACAATCTTTTATTGTTGTATTAATGCACATACTTTAGACCAACCAAAGTTTGCTAGTATATTAATTTATACAGTATATAATGTTATAAAACAGACACTTAGAAGGCGACATGTTTTAAATACTTTATCTAGACTGCCTATTTGAATAAGTGCAATTTAATTAAATTCAGTATATTGATTTTGAGATCGTTTTGCTGACAAATACTACTTATTTGTTAATGCTGCATGCAGATCACGATGGAACATTTCTGTGGTGAAATGTCTGCTTAACAACCTGTACTTATTCACTTATAAAGTACATCACATTACATTAGTCATTACAGTGATTAGTAAGCAGAAAGGTCCAGTTTTCTTGTGTCACAATTCTTGTGAACTTTGCTCTCGCCTGTGACCAGCATTTGCGACAAGATTGCAACCATACAGTACTTCCACAAACTTAATTTAATAAACTTAAATTTGTGCTTAATGATGCAGGTTAACTTTCATCATGTTTTGTACATAATACTACCTTACAGCTCAAGTAAGGAAATTAGAATTGCTATTATGTAAATTTAGCTGTGAATACTAAGTGCTATTTGATAGACCATATCTTTGGTCTTGTGTTTTAGGTGTTTTTCGGGAGTTTGGAGGTGCCAGGTGTGTCCATAATATAGTAAAATACCCCCAGTGCCGAGAGCATGCTCTGATGATCATCCAGCAGCTGGTGCTGTCCCCCAGTGGAGATGACGACATGGGCACTCTTTTAGGATTAATGCATTCAGCACCATGTACAGAGCTGCAGTTGAAAACAGACATACTGAAGGTGATAAATTCCAAATTTGTGTACTGTGTGCCGACGCCTTTGTCTTGTAAAGTGTTTATTAATACATTTCCTAAGGAGTGTAAATGCGGCTTACAGATTTTCTGTTTATACATTACCAATAATCAATCTATTGAAAAAATGTTTCATGACTATCATTTATTGTCTGGATCTGCAACTATATTATATAATAATTTTATTAAGATAATGGGGGGGGGGGAGTTTTTTTTTATTTGATTACAATACTTTTTTTTTAGAAAAACTGATGTTGTCATTTCCTGTTCATGTATTTGGTGTAACCTTAATTGTACTGTAATATCTATATATGGTTAGCATTGCTGACTCGCAGCACTGGGCCTCCAGTTTCAATTCTGGATCTGGGGTTCTCTGGTTTTCTCCCACAGTCCAAATACATACTGGGAGGTTACTTGGCTTCTGGAAGAAATTGACTCTCTTGTCTGTGTTTGTGTGTCTGCCCTGTGATGCACTGGTGTCCTGTCCAAGTTGTTCCCTGCCTTGTGTGTGTTGCTTGCTGGTATATAGTAGATGCCTGAGTTTCTGATCACAGGGTTGAACCTGGGTCATGTCACTAGTTGACTGCTGGGTATTCCCCAAGCAGTGATGTGCAACTGACTGAGCACTTCTGCGGGGTGGGTGGGATAAGTGGATCAAGCTGCTTTTGGTGACACAGTAGCACAGGAATATTTAATATAGGTAACTGGGATAAACAGAGCTCACAACAGAGCTCTTCTTGTGATCAGGAAAACCCAGGACAACACGATGAACAAACCAAAAACAAAACAGTAAATTATAAGAGAAACATGATAAATGGAGATTTTACAGATGTAGCCATTCAAAATGCCACAGGTTTTGACCTACAGGTGGCCGCGGTACTTAATTCCCTGGCCAAAGATGATCCACAGGTGGCATGTGTGGTGCGTTAGTTGTTAGTGAAAAGCTTGCTTCATTTAATCTCTCTACTGTGCATGTTTAAATCTGCTCAATATGGAATTTGACAACCAAAGGGAAATTTTGGTAGCTGAGCATAAAAATAACCGAAACATAACATCATATCGGCATAAACGATATTAATTTAGGAATATAAACATATTATAAATAATTTATATGGCTGGTAGTGGTAGCTTAAATAAAAAGTACACAACAGTATTCCACTTCATAAACATTTTACACATCAAAGTCAGTCACTTACTGTGGTTATTTTGGAAAAGTTTTGACGTGCTTGTTCTGACTATATTAAGTTTATATACTTTGTAAAAAGCTATAATGTTTTAACATTTTCTATGAATACTTGCTGTCGTTATTTCAGTAAATGTGTACTTTTTAGAATCCACTAAATAGGGAATATAATATGGAATCGCATAACTAAAGAGATTAATAACAATATTAATTAAAGGATCTAAATGTAATATATTTATATAGCAGGTAGTATTACTGTAGTCCACTTTTGAGCGGCCCCTTGGTGCAGTGGGTTTGTCAATTGGGCTCTATCAAGGAGATCCAAGTTCAATTCCCGCTTAGGGCACAAGTTTTTCTTCTAACAAACAAATACTCCTTTTTAAAAAATAAAATAGTAAATATAATGTACACTACATTAACAATTATTTATTGTTAACATATTCAGTGTTAAATTATATTAATAATTAAATAAAAACATGAATAAGCAAACGTGAATACTGTCAATAGTGGGAGTAAAAACAAATTCTACCGATTTAATTCAATTCAATATACTTTATTCAGTGGGGGATTTTAACACAAGACTTTACATCAAGCCTTAAAATGAAATTGTATATATTATAATTATAATTGAGAATAACAAAGTGGTATTAAAAAGACCACTGAAACTATAATAATGTATCTGATCATTATTAACAGTATTAATGTATTAATAATACATAATTTTAAAACTTCTTGTATCTTTTTAAGAGCCATTTGTTTTCTCAGGTTTTCATAACCTTCAATTTTTTTATGAAAACACCTATTTATGAGATACAATCTTTCAGATGTCAATAACTTTTTGAAAATATGACACAAAACCTTTAAACGATAGGCATTTTAAAGATTGAGATTTGTGAACATTTTCACAGCTTTTATTTAAACAATATCTAGTACCTGGTTGCATTTTAAGAAACCTTAGTTTGAATAAAGTAGATCCCAGGTGTAAGCGAATTCATAATGCAAGAATGCATTGTTACATTTTTTATGCATCAGTTGAAGTGTTCTGAAGTCTCTCAAAAACTTAAAAATATGTAACATATAATTGTATGGCACGATGGGCAACTGATTCTTTGAACTTTTAAAGAAAATCAAAAATAAGAAACAATAACTTAAATTAGACATTGCATGACTTTAAAAGCAATAAAAAAACGGGTGATTTTTCTTCCTCGTGATCAGAATCTTTGTGTAAGATGTACGTTTTTTGTTTACTTTTTAAATAAACGTTACAACACTTTAATTTTGTAAATGCAACACACGTTTCGTACACAAACAAACACATTCCCCCCTCTCCCTGTGGTGTGAAGCAGATCAGCAGGTCATTTAGTAATAACAAGAATGAATGAACTTCCAGACCATCTCCAGGATACTCGGAAAGGAGGGATTGTTTTGTGCCAGTTTCATTATCACCTCGCAGCAGGGGGGAAGGGAAGTGAGCTGTAATTTCGCTCTCCATCAATACACTTTCCCAATAGTCAATGATGAAGCTTTTAGTCAAGAAATTCCTAGTTTAAATTCCTGGTGTTAAGAGAAGAATGTGATCATCCACTTTTCATGTTTTTTATAGCTTTTAAGCTCATGCAATGTCTGTTAGGCAGGGACATATCTTATTTTAGTTAGTTTATTTGTGATTTTCTTTAAAAATGTTTAAAAAATTAGCTTCCCACTTTCACCTTGCCACAACTATAGTGGGGATGTAGTATATTTGGGAGCTTGTTCAGGATCTTTGATTTGTTGTGTGAAGCCCATATTTTTTCCTTGGTTCACGCATGCTGCATTTGGGGTTGTTTTAGTCTGTAGTGGTCATTTATATCACAGGTATTACGGGTAATTTTGGTGTCCATCGTGGCTTTCTGTTTACTCTACGCACGACTTTGGAACAGTTTGAGAAATGTTGCAAAGCAGATGTTTAATCGATAGTGGGCTTTAGTCTCTTGGTTTACTGGTATCAAATGTTAAACTGAGGAAAGGAAACAACCCCCACTCCACAGACAGACAAAGGTGATGAAGATGATAAAAATCCATTCAAAAGGCTGCAGTGTGTTAACACAAATTAACAGAGACACTTGTGACAGCAAGGTGACTTTCTGCTGAATTACATGAGAGCTACAGAACAGTCAAATAGATTTTAGATTCTTTAAGCAACATTAATTGTTTGTCAAATTCACCTACTTCGCGCACCTACATGACTTCTGAAAAGGTCCCCTTTTCTCTTGTGCAAACTCATCAAAGATGTATTTTCTATAATTCTGAAACCTGGACGATATGCCTCAGGGACTCATTCATAGTATAATCAAAACAACCCCCCTCCCTGCCCCCTCCAGGTCTCACCTCCCGCTGTTCCACACAAGCAAATATCATGAAGTCAGGTACACAGATAGACCGAAACAGTAGCGCACAGGGCAGTGAACGTCAGTGTGTTCGTATACTTTATATACAGTATGACACCGTATGGTTTCAAAGCCAGTACAGTATGTGTTAAATATTTTTCTTAATCAAAATTTAAAGTTAAATTTCTCATTGCTGAAATTTGTATTAACAGAAAATATAGATTTTCTTAATGCGGATGTAAACCTGAAAAAGGCACATCGTGTTCACAGCAAGCTATAAATAGTGGACTATTTTAATATATTGGGCTATGTAAAAAACAAACCAAAAGTAATGCTCTGATCGGGCTTTCAACCACTTCGGTGCTGCGCGCTACATTACAGTCCATGAGCGTTCCATTTTCCATTACTCCTCTAAGGACAATAAATGTTTTTTTTTTTCAAAATGAATGTCAGAATGTTTCCAAAACATCCACTTGTGATATTTTAGCTGCTTAGTTACACGATTCCATATTAATATTACTATGAAATGGTATTAAATCAATACAACTTTTTTTTGCAATATTACAATAACAAGAAGTGGTGTTCTTACTACGTATTCTTAGAAAAGGATGAAACATTATAACTTTTATGGAGTACAGTATATAAACTTTATATTGTTAGAACAAGCACGTTAAAACCATAACCCACTGTAGGTTACCAAGTTAAAGACTTTGATGCATAAAATATTTATGAATAAGGTAAATCTACTGTGTGTACATTAGGTCCCTCAGCATTGACCGTGATTCAAAACCAGCTGTTTTCTGACTACAGCCCAAATGCTCCACACATCACGTGACGCTTTCACTGCTTGACCTGGTGGTTTTACAAAGTAGTGCAGTCCCACAACAGATTATTTCTAACAAGTTGCGGTGCCCCGCAGACAAAGAACTGCACACTACTGCAGTATCTCTGGCGCATTCTGAATGGTTGGATCTGTATACAGGTTTTTACAATAGAAGATATCGGTATCAGCCTTGTTAGTATTGGGTAATGTTAGTATATCTGACACTGAGGTTTTATAGAAGCTAAAGAAATTCACAGACCTAAAATAAATAGCACATCCATTCTTAAACACCTAGATATCAATTCTATTGGCACAACGAATACAATGCAAGAACCTGAAGCCAATGCATTAGCAGGAAATTATGACATTGTACCAAATGGGTAGAGGAGGATAATGGAGATGAGTATGAATTTAATGGTTACATATTTATTTTGGGAAAGAAAAGTGGCATAATAAGGGTGGGAGCATGAGTTTACATATCAAAAGAAACCCACGACCTGGTGAAATGAAGCAAGAGGATACTGACAGTTTAAAGTCTATATGACTTAAACTGGGAAATAGAAATTCAAAAGAGTGCTGTTTTTACTAAACAAAAGCAGTAATTTACAGAGACAAATTCATGTACTGGGCACACATTTAGCAAATTAAAGTTAATTTGATTAACTGATTAACATTGATAAGTGCAAAGTGATCTTTGCAGGAAATAGGAACCTATGCTAATGCATATTGCATTGGTGATTCTAGGCATCAGGAAACTGCATGAAAGAGATCTGTATGTTTAAGAATTTACATACATTTTCTCAGCAAGACTTTTGGGGAAAGCACTAAAAATTATAACAAGAGTTTTGATTTACTTAGATAGTGAACTACTTAAAGAGAAAGTGGTTGGCAACCTGTACGTACTTAATTTTTGTGTGTGCCATTGTTTGTGTAGATTTTCAGAAATAAGGGCAGGCATTGCTCAGCCGAATCATAGCACATTTTCTTTATTCTACGGCACCACTTGAAAAGGTGTGACAAATGTAAAGACATCAAGAATTTGTTTGCTATAACTTGCACACAATATTTCACAGCTATATATAAACAATTACAATTCTGGGAGTGCCAGAGCCATACCTTTAACAGACTTAGAAAATGGATAATTCTACCTATTTTTCAGGATAAATTTAAAAAATGAATTAAAAAAATGTATCACAAACCATGAAAGGTGAACATTAGCCTATGAATTCCTGTATATGGGAAATGGGTATTTCAACAAACAAGTAAAATAAAACAGCAAGCCATTTTACATACGAGTATGGTACATTTACAGTATTCAGATTCCTGGACACAATTTTGTTTCTTAGACTTTATGAAGTCCACTCTCACAGTCCAATTAGATCTCCTCTATAGGAGTCTTCCTTTTCATCTGTCTGTTGTCTGTTAGTTGTATATCCTATTTATTCTTACTTGAGGCCTATTATGTACTACTATATGTCATCCCCATAACGGCTGGCTAAATGACCTCATTTAAATAGTCCAGCCACTATTAAATAGTTATGTTCCAAGAAGGCTGACATAATGGTTTTAAATAGAATTTGTTTATCCTCAATTAAAATAAGTACTGTTAATGAAAATGTGCACCTTTGGCCATATTTACTGACTAAAAGACATAAAACAGCTGTGTAAACCCTTAACAAAATGCCCATTGTTTGTAACATTTTTATAGGACTAAGCATATAGTAATGAAAACTGTTTTTCAAAGAAATTCTTTCTCTTTGATTTTGTTTTTTTATTGTTTTTTAATGGAGTTTTATAGTCTAAAAAATGCCACACGCTTAAAATGGAATTAGCAGCGTATGAATTCTTTGCAGTACAATATGATATATTTTTAGATTTTAAGTTCATTTAAACTATACAGTACCTTATTAGTATGCGTTCCCTGGAAGAAAATATGTTTAAGTGATAATTCTGGCATTAAAAGGACATAGCAGTAATGAATGTCCTTTAAATGAATCACACAGCAAAATTAATTCTGTTTATTTCACTTTTCTGCATTTCATGTTCTTGAAGTATGAAGTGTGTTCATTTATGTAGGGGAACAGTCTTGATTGGTAATTACTTCTTAAGAAAAAATAATGCCCCTCTTCTCTCTAAAAAGTGTTTATGATTATTATGCTAAAGAAACATGACCCCTAAAGGTACATTTTCAAATGCATAAATTAATGAAGTTTGTATAGTGTATATAATAAGTGTGTTAAAAAAATCAAATTTTTCCTGGAATTCTTAAACAGGAAGAACAGTGCTGTGTTGCATGCACTGAGAATGTATAAGAACATTTTCTGTAAATTAGGTGCTGGGAGTGTTTTCAATTAAGCTAAAAAAGAGTAAAAACAATATTGATGGATGGAAACCAAGAGCACTGTTTTCAGAAAATATTCATGCATTTCTTATTCAGTACGCTAAATGTTTTTAAAAAAATACACTATTATCCTTTCTGTGCTAGTAAAAATCTCACAACAGAATTCTGAATTTAATTAATTTGCTATTAACAATTTGCAATTTGTTATGTTAAACTGGGTGAATATTAGTAGTCTGGGAACAGAACCAAGCAAAACTGAAAGAATGAAGCTAATCCCCTTTCCAGTGTTGTTACGTAATGCTCAAGAAAATAAATGTATTCTCAGTGGTACCTAATAGACAACACGTAATGCAAAATATGAAATGTTTCAGTTGTTTAAATAAATGTAAGAAAAATAAGTGTTTAACATCACAATAATGTTGATATGAAACGTTTCTATAAAATCTTATTTTCCTGTGTCAGGCACTTCTTGCTGTCCTGAGAGAGAGCCATCGCACCAGAACGGTGTTCAGAAAGGTGGGGGGGTTTGTTTACGTCACATCTCTGCTCGTCGCTATGGAACGGTCTCTGTGCTGCCCCCCAAAGAATGGCTGGGAGAAGGTCAACCAGAACCAAGTGTTCGAGCTCCTGCACACCGTCTTTTGCACACTGACTGCTGCAATGCGGTACGAACCCGCTAATTCGCACTTCTTCCGCACGGAAATCCAGTATGAGAAGCTGGCAGACGCTGTGAGGTTGTTGGGCTGCTTCTCTGACTCCAAGAAAATTGGCCTAGCAACTGTTGTCCCGTCCAACTCACAGCCATTTCAAAGATTGCTGGAGGATGACGTGATTCCTGTGGACAGTGTGTGTCCCACTCTGAGACATTGCAGCAAGCTCTTCATATTCCTGTACAAGATGGCCACTGATTCCTTTGACAGGTAGGCAGCTCTATTAGGTTCATTAGGTGCCTTTTCTGTGTTTACTGTATTTTACCTGTTTTTGATTCCCACATGTGAAACATTATTTTTCTCCAATGACAATACAGTTGTTGTCCCATATTTCATTGTTCAGCTGTAAGTGCAGACAAAGACAAATGTCTTTTGGAGACATAATGACATTTGAAATGTCTAGAGCAGAGGTTGGATTAGGTTCTAGGCTCTTGCCCTTTTGTGAGTTTTTTGTGTTTAAGATTTTATTTTTGTGTCTTAATTGATAACATACCATTTTGACTTCAATTATTTCTTTTTAGGATTGATTCATTTTAAAATAAAATGTTAATATATACTCAGATTTAGATGTATTCTTGTATTTAATGTTTTGGGCAAAATAGCCCTTATTGCTAATTGTGATAAAACTGGAACGAGCCATTTTAAGTATCATTTTTTCACTGCGCTAGGTGTCATAATGTCTACTTTGAATAACTTGTTTTAAGCATCACCTTGCCTGTTGTAACCTACTTTGTAGAATTTAAATGTATGATTTTATCATCATTTTGGTTGCTTGCTTAGTAAAATATTTTGAGGCTTATCCTATTTGGTCATTTGGAAGTTGCTACTATATAATTTAAATGATAACACAATGGTTAGTTCTTCACCCATACCCAGAAGTAATACTGTTTATCATTAGTGTGCCTTTTGCAACACTGGTACTGCCTTCTCATCTTAGAGTATGTTTTTGGCTGAAACTGTCTTGTTTCGTGACAGTTTTTAATGTATAAAATGGTATATTCTAAAAAGCATGCTTCCAGCACTTTTCCTTAATAATTAATGCCTACATGCATTTTTTAATGACTGAGTGTTATTCCTTGAAGGATAAATTTCTGGAAATTCTCTGTGATAATAGCAGTATGATGAGCAGTCAACAATTAATTATTAATTAGTTGCAATGGGCATTGAACAGGCAATGCTAATGAAAATGACTGTCATTTCATTGAAACAAGTTTTATATTCAAATGCATGAAAATGACAGTATAACATTATAGCTAAAATATAGACAACGAATATTGTAAAAGAGAAACATAAAGTATTGATAAAGATAATGTTTTCCCATATACCACAATGCTGCAGGTGTGTTAGAGAGGACATTCTTGTGTCTTTAATTATTCCATCCCTCAGCCTGAAAGACCTGAATCACTGGGGCCTTAAGGGCTGCCCCACTGAATCACTTGTGCATTATGATCAATTAAGTAATTGACTCTTAGTGTTATGTCCTGAGAAATTATTTGGTAACATAAACCCTCAAAAGGACATATTGTATTGTCCTTCTCCTGTATTTAAATTGCTCAGAATTCCACACTGCACCCGATCTGTAATTGTTTTAATTAATATAGGTGCATTAAGAACATGCCTGACTTGCACAGCCTCACACATTTTGTGCTTTGTTGGAGGCAGGGAAAACAATAGAATTAATCTCGCTTATTTCCTCGTATAAATACAGATTTTTAATGAAAATGCTTCAAAGGTAAAGTTATAAATTCTAATGAGCAGCAATGAAATTGTGTAAACATTCACCACCTTACGCCTGGTCGTGAATGTTTACTGATAACACTCCAAATAGAGAAAATAATCACTCAAGAAATTTTAAAATGTTTAACTCGTACAATAATGGAAGTTTATTCGTGATTGTTCTGTTTGTCAGGGTAAGCAGCCAAACAATCACTTGGATCAAGGAAATTTTCTGAAGTGCCTTAACTCTCAGAATTTCATCCTTTACAGCGGAGGAATTGCCTTCTCTGAGACTATTTTTTTTTATGTGTATTTGTGTATGTATGTGCGATGGTCAAATCATGTGTCTGCTATAATTTGTATTCCTCTTTTATGTGTGTGCATTTGTTCTTGGCTCAGAGTGCTAACAAGCTCCCTACCTGTTTTTCTCTTAACCTTTCACGTTTGCCTGGCTGTCCTCTGCTGTCTTGTGTATCTAGTCGTGCTGAGCAGGTGCCTCCATGCCTGACACACGAGACCTCCCTGCCCTCTCCTTGGGGCACTCCAGCTCTCTCCAGAAAGAGGTACTGCTCACTGCAGTTGTCTTTTCTGTTCACATCATTCTGTTTATTTCTGCTCATCTTTTCAGTTTCTCCACTTTCTTTCTTTTTTTTTCCAGTTTCTGTAACAAACTTGTTGCAGCTTTTTTGTTGGACCGTAACGCACATGGTTGTATTTTTGTGCTGTCTCAGTGTCTATTTTTTGTTATCTTTATTTAATGAATCATTATTGCAAGAAATGGGATTTGGGGTTAAAGATGTGTGTCATTACCTGGTTAGCTTTGTAAAACTTGATGAACACAGCTTGTGTTGTCCTATGTATTATTAATGTTTTGAGAATATTGAGAATATATCTTAACCAGCTCAGAGCTTAAGTTGTGTTTGATATGGTCATATATATGGTATTATACCATATATAAAAAAGGTTCTGCTCCTGTTAATTAAGTTCTCAGTGTCTTTTAGGATTGCTGAATTAAAAAATATTCATAGAAAGTTTTTGTTGTGTAAAATGAAATGATGAAGCTCCAGATCCTGTGAAACAGCAGTTTTCCAGACTTGTGGCTCCCTGTGGTATCCCTTTTTTTCATTGGTTGGGCTGTTTCAGTATTAATCATCAGAGTGCTGACAAAATAATTGAATTATCAGTAAATAAAAATTACATAACTCGAACAGTTTCATAGCTTCCGCTTTATATAAATATTTTAATATGTTCTTTAAAATATCGTTTGTCTTATTGACACAGGCCTGTGACTGTACATTCTGATGTACCTTACTTAGGTGATTTTTTTATTAAAAAGTAAGCTCATTGCATTTTGGGTAACGACTTTTGAAGGGTAGCAGAGATTCTTGCCCTGAAGGATATTCACAAATGTTGCCTGAGCCATTGAGTCCTGGCCTTCATTCACACTGGGGTTTGTTAAACTAAATCAGTTTTTCTTTTTTATTCCCAGCCCTGTGTAATTGGATGTAGAGTTTTGTGATATTTTGGTCAGCTTACAATTGAAATTGTATATATGTGTATATGCATTTTATTAAGGGACTCTGCAGTGGTTTATCCAATAAAACTTCCACTGGCAAATGCAGAATGTGCCAAAAAGCCTGAATATCACTTGCTTGGATCACATTATTCAGCTGTGGTCAGGGGCACTGTGTGTTTGGCACATTTCTGTCAGGATTCAGTCGGAGAAGCTTGGCTGGTATAGGTCTTGGCTCACCATCCACCAGCAACCCCTTTTCCTAGTCATATTGCTCTGGCCCTTTGATTAAAACAGTAAGAGCAATCTGAGTCCTCCATCTGACATTATGGTCACAAAATTTGCAAGTTTCCTTGGTATCATCCAGGCTGGTGAATCAGGATTAAATTGATTTTTTTGGATCAGTTGGTTAAAAAGGGAAAGGTAATTGATCATTATTTTCTAATAATTTAACTCTTAAACTATTTATTTCCAGGAAGACAAAATAGAGAACATTCTATTTAAATTGGACTTAAATGTTTTTAAAATTATTTTCTTAAACTTTTTTTCAAATAGGAAATGAACAACTTAGGAAAACTTGTACAAACTATGTGTAATCTCTACTCCTCCAGACATGGCTATCATGGTGTCTCTGCCCCAACCTCATCTCTGTCCATGAAGGCTGTCACTGACCTGAAGCTACACCTAGGCGCCCCTCCCTTGCACTCCCCTGACGCAGTGATCATTCACCCCGGAGCAGGGCTGGCCATGTTGGACCTCCTCGCCTCCGTCAGCTCTGAAATGCAGCCTGAGGTACAACAATACACACAAACATCCATGTTCTGCCGAAGAAGGCAGTAAAAAACATAATATACAGTTGCAAGAAAAAGTTTGTGAACCCTTTGGAATTACCTGGATTTATGCATTAATTACTCATAAAAATGTGGTCTGATCTTCAATTAAGTCTCAGTAATAGACAAACACAATCTTTTTAAATTAATAACACACAAACAATTGTACTTCTTCTTGTCAGTACTGAACACATAATTTAAACATTCACAGTCTAGGTTGGAAAAAGTATGTGAACACTTATATTTAGTAATTGGTAGAACCTCCTTTAGCAGCAATTACCTCCACCAAAAGTATTCATAAAATAATCACACCCAAAACCAAAAGATCACAAACTGGGGCTTCGGCCTGATATTGTGAAGGCAAATACCTTTACAAAAATCTCTGTGGATAATGATAATGCTCTATAGATAGAAGAATGTCATAATGTAGCTAACTAAATGGTGTATCTTTGTGTGGCAAGTCAGCTTGCTGCTATAAATATAACATATATTCCCCCTTTTTAAAAGCTGTTCGCTACCAAAATATGATTTTAAAAATACCTGGAGAGTAAACAGAAGAATTCTGTTCTTAACAAAGGAGCAGTAATTCATAAAATTGATGTCAGGAAATGACAAGAGTCCAGAAGTTATTACAAAAATTGTTTGCTAGTGTATTTCTGTCATATGTTCACACCTTATAGCATCCCTGACATGATAAGAAGTGTGTTAGTGGAAGATCATGCAGATGTGCTTTGTAAAATGTGAAGGAGTCCTTGTGAAACATGAGTAATGCTATGTTACTTCGGTTGGCTGTTATCTCCCAGCATGCCCTGGACCTTCAGCTTGCCATAGCAAACATCCTGCAGCTGCTGGTCCACTCTGAGAGGAACCAGCAGATAATGTGTGAAGCTGGCCTCCATTCCCGGCTCCTCCAGCGCTGCAGCTGCGCCCTGTCCGATGAGGATCACCCGCTGCACCCTCCGCTGCAGAGGATGTTTGAGAGACTTGCATCACAGGCTTTGCAGCCCATGGTCCTGAGGTATTCATTCATGTATCTAGCAGTTTGTTAGCAGATGCTTCACTGCCACAGAAGTCAGGCTTTTAAATTATGGTCTTTAGGTATTTAGCAATATCCTAATTCTGGATAGACGAATATCTCCACCTTCGAATTTGGAGCAGCAGGAAGTTAATGTAGAAGTTTTGTTTCCCCTAAAAACAAGTTTAATGTACTCATAGTATGTTTTATGAGGTCTTTCTAAAAGAGAAATAGTAACATGATCTTTTCCATTTTTTTAAAGAGCTCCACAAAAATGCACTTTAATGGAGATTACAATTTGCTGTTAGCCTGGTAAACTCCTTTGAAAGGAGAAGATTTAACTGCTTATATATTTATAAATATTTTATTAAAATAATTATTGAAACATTTGTCATTTTATTGGATATTTTTTTAAAGTGTCTTTTTTGTTTTAGACGACTCCAAAAGTTTTTTTAGTGTTTTATCGAAGAAGTGTTTAGCATGCTTTGAACAGGAAAATTTCCCCATCTTTGCTTTACAGTCTGTTACGTCCCAGTGTGTGGTCTTTGTGTGTTTTTTTTTATGTTCCACACTGCTGACCCTTGATTGTTCTCCCTCCCCCATTAGCCCACCATTACACCACTGTTTCAGTATGATGTCATCATCAATCAGCATCTCAGCCAATCATCTTATTCAGCATATAACATGGAGGTTTTCTGAAGGAAGAAGCCTTTAGTTTGACTTTGGTCCCGCTTGGTTTTGGTTATCGCTTTGCTTCGCTTTTGGTTATTGCTTCGGCTTTGTTGTTTTGTTGGTTTCTGTTTGTTTCTTTGTACTTTCGTTTGTTTGTGTGTGTATCCTTGTTTTGCCATTACCTTGCCCTAACGTGTTACATGTTCAACTTTTGTGTTCTTTTGTACACTGTTCCTGTTGATTACTCCTGTTTTCCCTTATTTGTATTCCTGGTTCACTTGTGTTTTTGTGTGAACTTTTGTGTATAAGGTTAGTTTAGGTTGTTGGGTACACTTTACACACTTGGTTGACTTTGTATTAGTAACACTAGTTTAGTACGGTTGAGTGCCATTTGTCATGTATGGTTTTGGGTAGTCAGGGGAGGTTAGTTAGGGTGTTGAAGACGCTGAAGACCGTGTGTTTCGGGTTTTCTTTTGTAGTCAGGTTAGATTTCCCACACTTTCCTAGCCAGCTCCATTTTGTTTGTTATTTTCTTTTCTTTGGCACCACTCTAGTTCCTTACCCCTGTGTTTTATCGTGTCTTACAAGTCAATTCAATTTAAAATAATCACTTTGGCACCCACTTTTGTTATCACGCTTCCTAGTCCCTCACCAGAACCCACCTGCTTCCAAAAGAATTGTCCTAAATGTTACACCCCTTTACCCCTAGACACTTGGGGTCGTAACACAGTCTAAGCTAATTTTTGCTATATCCTCATAATGGTGGCAGCACTTGGATTTCTGAAGTTTTTGATTGATCTTTTCTGAAGTAATTGTATTTAAAAATGCAGTGTAATTGTCCTATCCATTCCAATGTCAAGCCATATAAGTTTTTGAATTTGTGTACTTGTATGTACTGCAAGATGGATTTAAAGGTACCCTTTCCCCCTAATGTTTGGTTTACTTATTGATTGGGGAAAAAAAATCTAAGACTACTGCATTGTTAGATGAAATAGATCAGATTTTATTATAATTACCTTACTTCATGGATAAAGGTATGATATAGGTATGACTGATATTTCATGAAGGCATTTTCGGCAAAGAGTCTTTGTTTTTTTTTTGTTTATAAAGGGAATTTCTTCGCTTGGGAAATCCCTTGAATTGTGGGGCATGGGACAAGAAGCTTCTGAAACAGTACCGCGTCCACAAACCAAGTTCTCTGAGTTATGAAGCTGAAATGAGGAGTAAGTGAAAAATGGTTATTCAATATTAAAATAAAATAAACCACATAAAAACCAATCCCATTTGAATAGCTTTTGTAGACTTTGCAGTTTTCTTCACAGAGCATGGTTTTTGTGTTCACCCAGCTGGTTTTAGAAATGACAGTTAAGAAGACTTGCCTACCCATTGGGGAAATATTGTTCATTCTTGGTTCTACCCCAATTTGCTAACACTGATAAGTTCAAAAAAATAAAATGCACATATACTGACGGAGCATGTTTGTTAGAATTGGAATTAGAATTTAATTAGAATTAGATTTTTAAATTTGGGAATTTATCAGGATCAGTGGTTTTGCAGCATGTGATTTGGCTCTCAAGTTTATCCCAGCAGAAAACCTTTCATTGTGTGGTTGGTTTGTAAAATGGTCAACAAACATTCAAGATTTTAGTTTAAAAATTTAACAGTATATTTAATATCCATGAACAAATGGTGGAAATTCCAAAATCAATATTAATTTCACTTTAACACTGGATGTTGGTTTTAAATAAAAAAGCTGATAATTGTTTTTGCAGTGCCTAACTAACTGTGTTTGTTACAGTGGTGAGCTATGATATAAAAGTAACTTCTGCAATCTGATTCTGTGAATGAAATTTCAATGTCTTCAAATTATTTATTCCAGAAGTGATATTTGCAGACTCATTTCTTTTTTGAACAAGTTGAAAACCTGTCATTGAAAATGTACTAAATATTTTCCATACTTGCAAATAAAAGATTCTCATATTATACGTCTTTGATACCCCAATGAAGTAGCTGGTGACCTTGGCCAAGTTTATGTGTGCTTTTAAACTGCTAGTTTTATTATTATTATTTTTTTATTTCTAAGAGAATATACAGCTTACTTTCCCATGAAATGGGTGCTATTTTAAGTAGATAGCAGATGTAAGTAGATTCACAGATTAATGAATAAATGGTTTTGAGGATTTTTTAATTATATTTTTGGGGTTTGTTTTCTTCCAGACAGTATGACAATGTCCATGGAGGGATTTGGCCCTGACAGTGTGTTTACTGTGAATGAAGATAACAGTCAGTACAGAATAAGCAGAAGTCTGGTTAGATCAGCAGAAGGAAGCACAGTGCCTTTGACCAGAGTGAAGTGCCTGGTCTCTATGACAACCCCACATGATATCAGACTTCATGGCTCATCAGTCACCCCGGCCTTTGTGGAGTTTGACACGTCTCTTGAAGGGTTTGGGTGAGCTGGATTTATTTAACACAGACTTGTATAAGGGAAATATTATACAGTTAGCAATCTGTTGTGTTTTAATACTTTTTTTTCTGCAGTTAGTAAGAGAATTGTTTTTGGAGCCATATTGATTCATCTATACCACTGCCATCACTCATTTTAAAGTATTAACAAATGTGCCATTTAGCCAGGTAGATTTACCCTTCAGCAACGACACAAAATTATCCTTTGGTTTAGATGAAATTTTATTTTTAGTTTGTTAAAGGTTTGCTGCGATGGATAGGAGTGAAAACAAATATAAATTTAATACCTCAGTTCACTAATCTTTATAAAGTGTTATCTGTTATAAAATAAAGTTTCTTCAGAATATACACATTTTCTCATTAAATGTTTGTCATTCTTAATTCAAAACTCAATAATTGACTGTTTCTTGTATCTTTTTATGTAATTTTCCATTTGATAAAACACAAAGCTAATATGATTAAGTCTTTCAACCATAAGAATCCAACCTGTATCAAAGATAGTCAGGTTT
Source organism: Atractosteus spatula (assembly GCF_055471065.1). Taxonomy (NCBI): domain Eukaryota; kingdom Metazoa; phylum Chordata; class Actinopteri; order Semionotiformes; family Lepisosteidae; genus Atractosteus; species Atractosteus spatula. The sequence continues at coordinate 36,345,247 of NC_142708.1, forward strand.
GGTTAAATGGCAGAAGTAGTGAATGTTACGTTTCACTACCATCTATTGAAATGCACTTAATTGATTATCAAAGTAAATTGCTTGTAAATCTTAGAGATAGTAGTCATTCTGAAAAGTGGTTTGGCCCTTCATGAGTTATGTTTTTTTTCATATTCCTGCAGTTTTTTCTATTTATTATTCCATTTTAAAAATAAACTTCTCATAAGACATGCCACCTGTACTTACAAAATGTTAATTTCATTTTCATATTATGATATTCTATTGTAAATTACCGCGAAGAATGAACCTGAAGACATTCTTTTAATAAACCAGTAGAAAATGCCTAGCAGTCTTTTTAGGGAAATCTTCTTAGCTAATTATAGGATGTTTCATCCCATTTCTTCTCTGAGTCACTGTGTGACAGTTTTCTTTCATGCTGTGATGTGAGATTGAAGGGAATCATCGGCTGAGTAAGGGGCCTCCATGCTTCTGTGAATTCATGACTCACTACTAACACTTAGGGTCACAGCTCCTTTGAAAAAATCTTCCTCCTTGGCCACAACCAGAATGACAGGAATGAAAACCCTATACATTAACTGGCTGTTGCCTGTAATAGTGCTGGTTTTTGTGTTCTTACAGATAGATATTTTGACCACACATTTGCAATACACAATGATTGCAACAATTATTCAGACTGTATCTCCTAGTTGCCCTTTGCCTCTTATATGTAGAAGGTGGTAGTGCAAATTGTAGAATTTGTATTAAGTGAGAAAAAAATATGAATATATTTCAGTAAGCATATAAAAAAAAATCTGAACGTTTTAGCACCTTTGGAATAGAATGAAAGGTGATAGTATTTAATGGTTGGGTAGCTAGAAAGAATATACTTGACTCCTTTTGGCAAGGAGAAACATTTTGCCAAGTTTGCCATTTTTTTTCCCCAAGTTGATTCATTTGGTTAGATAATTCCAGGTACAGTATATATTTTTGTTATAATGAAACAGACATCAAACGATTTCAGACAGATACATCTGTAGTCCATTTGAGAAAGTATAATAAATCGAAACACAGTAAAAGAGTTTTCTTTCAACAATCAGGATTTTGTATATATAAATATACAGTGGTGTGAAAAAGTGTTTGCCCCCTTCCTGATTTCTTATTTTTTTGCATCTTTGTCACACTGAAATGTTTCAGGTCATCAAACAAATTGAAATATTAGACAAAGATAACACAAGTAAACACAAAATGCAGTTTTTAAATTAAGATTTTTATTATTAAGGGAAAAAAAATATCCAAACCTACATGACCCTGTGTGAAAAAGTGATTGCCCCCTAAACCTAATAACTGGTTGGGCCACCCTTAGCAGCAACAACTGCAATCAAGCGTTTGCGATAACTGGCAATGAGTCTTTTACAGCGCTGTGGAGGAATTTTGGCCCACTCATCTTTGCAGAACTGTTGTAATTCAGCCACATTGGAGGGTTTTCAAGCCTTAACCGCTTTTTTAAGGTCATGCCACAACATCTCAATCGGATTCAGGTCAGGACTTTGACTAGGCCACTCCAAAGTCTTCATTTTGATTTTCTTAAGCCATTCAGAGGTGGACTTGCTGGTGTGTTTTGGATCATTGTCCTGCTGCAGAACCCAAGTGCGCTTCAGCTTGAGGTCATGAACAGATGGCCGGACATTCTCCTTCAGGATTTTTTGGTAGACAGCAAAGTTCATGGTTCCATTTACCACAGCAAGTCTTCCAGGTCCTGAAGCAGCAAAACAGCCCCAGACCATCACACTACCACCACCATATTTTACTGTTGGTATGATGTTCCTTTTCTGAAATGCTGTGTTACTTTTACGCCAGATGTAATGGGACACACACCTTCCAAAAAGTTCAACTTTTGTCTCGTCAGTCCACAGAGTATTTTCCCAAAAGTCTTGGGGATCATCAAGATGTTTTCTGGCAAAACTGAGACGAGCCTTTATGTTCTTTTTGCTCAGCAGTGGTTTTCGTCTTGGAACTCTGCCATGTAGGCCATTTTTGCCCAGTCTCTTTCTTATGGTGGAGTCATGAACACTGACCTTAACTGAGGCAAGTGAAGCCTGCAGTTCTTTGGATGTTGTTGTGGGGTTTTTACTGACCTCTTGGATGAGTCGTCGCTGAGCTCTTGGGGTAATTTTGGTCGGCCGGCCACTCCTGGGAAGGTTCACCACTGTTCCATGTTTTCACCATTTGTGGATAATGGCTCTCACTGTGGTTCACTGGAGTCCCAAAGCTTTAGAAATGGCTTTATAACCTTTTCCAGACTGATAAATTTCAATTACTCTGTTTCTCATTTGTTCCTGAATTTGTTTGGATCGCAGCATGATGTCTAGCTTTTGAGGATCTTTTGGTCTACTTCACTTTGTCAGGCAGGTCCTATTTAAGTGATTTCTTGATTGAGAACAGGTGTGGCAGTAATCAGGCCTGGGTGTGGCTAGAGAAATTGAACTCAGCTTTCCAAAGATGTGATAAACCACAGTTGATTTATGTTTTAACGGGGGGGCAATCATTTTTTCACACAGGGCCATGTAGGTTTGGATTTTGTTTTTCCCTTAATAATAAAAACCTTCGTTTAAAAACTGCATGTTGTGTTTACTTGTGTTATCTTTGTCTAATATTTCAATTTGTTTGATGATCTGAAACATTTCAGTGTGACAAACATGCAAAAAAATAAGAAATCAGGAAGGGGGCAAACACTTTTTCACACCACTGTACATTTTGTAAACTGTTCTAGCCTGAATTTCTGTGTGCACATCTGATATCAAATGTTTGTTCTAAAAGGTTTCTTATCATAAAGGAGAAAAAATAATTTCTATGTTCACTTTATTTAAAATGTACTACTAAAATGTAGTACAATCACTTTTTCACACAGGGCCATGTAGGTTTGGATTTTTTTTTCCCTTAATAATAAAAACCTTCATTTAAAAACTGCATTTTGTGTTTACTTGTATTATCTTTGTCTAATATTTCAATTTGTTTGATGATCTGAAACATTTCAGTGTGACAAACATGCAAAAAAATAAGAAATCAGGAAGGGGGCAAACACTTTTTCACACCACTGTACATTTTGTAAATTGTTCTAGCCTGAATTTCTGTGTGCACATCTGATATCAAATGTTTGTTATAAAAGGTTTCTTATCATAAAGGAGAAAAAATAATTTCTATATTCACTTTATTTAAAATGTATACTACATGTTTTGTATTTTCTGTATAAAGAAAACAAATAATCACATTTCTATATGAAGGAAATTAATAAGAAAAATAATACAGTATGAATAACTGTTGTAGGCACTATGCACACACCTGGAATTAATGGATCTCTTTTTATCACACAGCTGTCTTTTCCTGCCCAGTCTGGCTCCCCACAATGTACCATCCAATAATGTCAATGCATCTGGGGTGAATGACGGGGCTGTTGTCAGTGGAATAGGAAATGGTTAGTATATGCATTTTTTAATATCATGTATTCTTTTTCAGAATATATTAAACATCTCTGTTTTCTGAGAACACAATTGTATAACTCAATTTGAATTTGAATTGAATTTGCTTCAGTGTTTTATTGATTGTATTTACTCAGCTGTGGCTACAGGAATTAGATTTTTTTAATAATCTTTGGCTAGCTAATCCTAAATGCATACATTATTTTGTATCAAGAGTAAAGTTATTGATTTTCTAATATCAAACTATATAGTACAAGTACATAATCACAAAAATGTGAAAAAGGTTGTTGTTGCCTAGATTTGTCTATTCAAAGTATAAAGATTTGAAAATGCTTTTGTTAATATTTTTAAATATATCACAACTCAAACTGTAGAATTTTGTTATGGATACCGCACGATTTTTATCTTATTTTCTCGTGGACAGGTTTTGTGCTCATTGTAAAGTATTTCGATGTGAATTTAAATATGCCATCTTTCATACAACCACAAGAAAGCCAGAAGCCGCTGTAAATAATATCATCAAGAATTTATGAAGTGATGTAGGCATAGAGTCCTAAGAGGAAATTGAATGTTTCCTGCTGTTAAAATCATCCTGAAATGTCTGCAGATGGTGTCATTTATATATAGATGGGAGCTTGTGTTCCCTGACCTATATTTAAAAGTGACATCATTTCTGTTTGAAAACATTTATCCTGGTTTTTAACACCTGTGGTTTGCTTAGAACCTTGAAGTAGCCCTTTTGGTGTGCCATGTTTTTACACAGACAATGGGAAAAAATAGTTTTAAGTGCTCATTATTGAGGCGTGTCTTTATAAAAGACTCCTAATTTCAAAAGTATTCTTTTGTAAAATCTGCATTATCCTATTTTGCTTTCCCATCTGTTTTCTGTAAAAACTATCTCGAATTTTAGTTTATACTGACACAAGCAATCTTCCTTCATGTTACTCTTTTATTGAATTAAATGGGTTTTGCATTGAAGTTTCAATTGCCTTACAATTGCAGGTTCTGTAAAAGAACCTGATCTCTATTATAGTAGGTGGTAGTGATGTGAAAAAAAGGGTTTTTATGGTCTTGTGTTTCATTTTCATTTGTATTGGATTGTGCTGCTCTTCATGGAGCTGCACAGTTCCAAAGACAGCTGTGATTCTCAGAGGATAGGTGTTCAGTTTAATTTTTAGAGGATCATGCTACTTCTAGTTAAATGGAGGAGCACAATGTTGTTATTCAGAGGTCCACTGGAACCCTGGCTTATAGGTGATTAGTTGAAGTCGATTGAACTAGCTGTAAAACTGGTCTACAATGGAACAAAGACTGTGCCCAGAATAGCTACAGTACTTTTGTGACTATTAGGCACAGTGTACTAAGGCATTGTTTACTGTTTTGCTTTTCACTTCAAAAAAAGGAGGTATCGAATAAGTAAATTAAAGTAAAATATGATTATTTTTTAAATTTGTTACAATTTTCTGGTCATTAGCCCAGATTTTTCTAGCCTCTAACTAAACTGTATTGTATTTGGCAGGTGAGAGACTGTTTCCTCCTCCCTCTGGTCTGACATACTCCTCCTGGTTTTGTATCGAGCGCTTCAGTAGTCCTCCCCACAACCACCCTGTGAGGCTGATCACAGTGGTACGCCGGGCCACCTCCTCTGAGCAGCACTACATCTGCCTGGCCATTGTTCTTTCAGCCAAGGACCGCTCGCTCATCGTGTCCACCAAGGAGGAGCTGCTGCAGAACTATGGCAAGTTCACTGCCTGCTCAGGGCTAATGATCCGTGGTACAGCTCAGCATTAACATGAATACCCTTTAGCATGAGCATGCCTGGGCTTTATCTTTCCTGTTTTCATAAATGTCATGAAAAAGTCTTGGCAATGTCAGTTAGTGGTGTTGTGTAACACAAAATTGAACCTGCACGTCTCTCATTAGAACAAGTAGACTGAAGATGGATGGATGGAATTGAGAGATTATTAACATATTGGTATCAAATACAGTAGAGTCCCGATTATCCGACCTAAATGGGACCGATAGTATGTTGGATAATCGAAAATGTCAGACAATGCGGAAACTGAGTAGACAATTCATAGAATAATGGAACGTAGTATAAGTATAAAATCTGGTTTATTAATCTACTGTAATACTAAAGTAATAGAGTATAGAACTATTGTTAGTTATTATTTAAAGAAATGACTGATTGGAATCTGTTTCCCAGATGTGCTTCTCTTCTTTGCGGCAAGGTCTCGCCAGCGTCTTAGTAACATGACATCAGTGGCAGTTGCTTCCTCTTGTTGTTCAGCATAAGCTAGTGCCACTTTGAGACCCTTCGCTATGACTGATTCTGGTTGAAAGAACTACTTTCTTTCTCTTCTCACTTGTCATGTTTCTCAAATAATACAATTATATTAAGGGAAAATACAATAGGAAAAATAAAACACAATCACTGTATGTACAGACAAAAATAAATCACGAGCGCAAATGAGCAAGCAAAACTAAGTCAATGGCGGCACGCGATGCACTAAGAGACAAAGCAGCATGGGGTTGGGCAAAATATTGTAGCACCCTGCCGAACACTTTAGCGGCTGCACCGTCCACTTAGCTATGCGCACACACACGGCAGGCTGGGGACGGTGCAGCCGCTAAAGCATCCGGCGAGGGCGCTACAATATTATGCATGCGCACCATACAGTATGTAGCATGTTGATTGGCTATATTGTATAAAACGGAATGTCAGATAATCGAGACTCTACTGTACCACTATAATTGGTGTTAAAAATATGGTGACTGCAGTCTGTTCATGTTGAGTTAGTACATTATATAGAAGTCAGCCCTGGTATTTGTGAAACCCTTTCTATATTGAATGTTTTTCTTTCCCAGTGGATGACTTCAGTGAGGAGTCTTCCTTCTACGAGATCCTTCCTTGCTGTGCACGTTTCCGCTGTGGAGATCTCATCAGTGAGGGACAGTGGCATCACCTAGTGTTGGTGATGAGTAAAGGCATGTTAAAGAACAGCGCTGCCACCCTCTACATAGATGGGCAGCTAGTGAACACAGTCAAGGTATGGACCAAAAACAAAACTTTTATTAAATTTCTGTATGTTATTCTAGGTCTCATTGATCTTAAGAAACTACTTTTTCTTTTGTTGTTATCCTAGTAAACAAATCATTTCTTTGTTTTTGGCACCACTTAGACCCACATCAGACCCAGATATATATTTTGGTACTCCTAAGGCTAATCATATTTTTCTGTTCAGTGTGTTACCTGGCATTTATATTAAATATAATGACAATCTTTTGATTATTAAATAGGGTGATGAGGGTTTACATATGACTGTAAAACCTGACAATTTTGTCGCCTTAATAAAGCCAATGCAGAAATAACCCAGGTGATGCAGTAGATGGAAAGGAGTTAAGCTGTCAAACATCAAACACTTATGCTGGCTCAATAAATCAGACCCAGTAAAATAGAATCCTTCCTTCAAATAAGTCATAAAATCATTGTCATTCTGCAGAAACATTTCTTTCTAGTGTCTTCCATTTTACTTGTTTATGCAGGTACCTCAAATGTTGTGGTGTAGATAATATGCAGATAATTATGATATGCTCAGATAAACAATTGCCTTATGAAGCACAAGCACCATAGCATCATTATAAGAAAACAGTTTGATTTTTTAGTTTAACAGCGAAATTACATTTGATTCTGAGTAGATACTAGAAACATATTAAAAGTTGAAAAAATAACACCTGTTATGAAACAAAATTTACTGTTTTTTCTTCAATATTCAGTGCCACATATCAAGGAAGATGCAAGTTCTTCACTTCATTCTAGATATTAAATTTGAAGTGGTTAAATCTTAACTAAGATTTCAAAGGCTGCGTACCTTAAATAAAAAGTGGTATTTTAAGCTGCAGTGGCCTGTTATAAAACATAAATGCTTTTGTATGTCTGCATCAGGAGGAGAAGAGAAGAAAATGAAATTTGGCGTGCTCTAGATGTTCCCAAGTTGGCTAAAAATCTCATTATAAAACCAGTATGGTTTTCCGTGACAAGAAGCACATGAGGGTAGCTGAGATGGTTTCAATTGGCGTTTGGACTCTAGAGTGGTCAGACAGCTGAAAGCTTCTGTCTAGGGAGGAATTGTGCATCTGATGAGCTTGCAGTGACATACTCAGACTATAGGGAACAGTTTGGTCACATCAAGTCTTGTATAGTGTTTTGTGTCAGCCATCAAGAGACCACTGTAAAATAATAAAACTGACACTTTGCATGAAAATGTCAAGTCTTTCTTCAGCATTTTTAAAATAATTTTTAAAATGAGATTTTAAATAAATTTAAAGCCTGTGCAGGTTCAACATGTGCCACCACTTGCCCTTTTAGAGTTACTTGGATTGTTCATATTTACTCTCATACTGTTCAAATATCACTGTCAGGCATCATGAACTAGGTGTGCCATATTTACAGTGAAGTGTCATGTCTACACTCCATCAGCTCAGGATTTTCTTCATATCCTTTTTTCTTCCAGTGAACTCCAGGGATTATAATTTTTGAGTAATATTAAAATTTCTAAAACTTAAAATGAGAAACAAAATATTTGTCAGTTCTTTTAATGTGTTTAAGTGAAGGAGGTGAAGTTTTAAAGCAGAAATAAATCCTTTTTTTTCTCCCTGTGGAATACTGCATTATATGGTCTTAAAAATCTGCAGAAGACCCATGTAGCTTGTTCGATAACTTGGTATTCTTGTTTGGAATTGTTTTGCTCCTTTGAGTGGTTTTAAAGTTTTTTTTCTTTATTACCTCATCTTGCAAAAATGTTCCCCTGACATACACCTGCCAGATCCATTTGTCATTAAACATGCTCGCTGCTCCAAAAGGGCCTGAAAGGATTGATAGTGCAAAAAGGAAGTGCAACATATCTGTCATTGACATCACTGCACGTGTGCAGACTCAGGAGTCACTGTTGCACTGAGACTTAGGAGAATCTTGCCTGAGGGTCTGCTTCTACAACTCAACCGGCAAAGGTGCTCAACTGAGTGCAGGTCCAGCTGTAAGACCCAGAAATCATGGGTTTCAACCAGGGTCATGTCATTAGAATTAGAATTCTGTGACCAGTATTCCTCAAGAGAGGTTGCACAATTGATTATGTGCACAGAGGTTAGGGTAGGAATTTAGGAACAAGGCTCTTTTGGCTCTCGGCACACAGCGACTTCTGCAACCTCTTCAGATTTGCAAACCTCTTGAAGTTATGGGTTGCTGTCAGTGAGGGACTGCCTTACAATACACTGTACCTCAGATACAGGGCTGTGATGCCTATGACTTGTCAAAAACTGAGTATCTTAAAGGTGAGCAGATTAGTTGAGTCTGCCTACACTTTCTCATTCTCCTCTGTGTGAAGTTGCAGTATTTGTCGCCATGAACCAAGATGTGAAAAACCTACAACTGGTGCTTCTAAAATAAGTCTATGGCCAATGCAGTGAGAATGATGCTTTTGGTCGTCAGTCAGACAGAGATCTTTGGGGAGATGGCACTCTAATTCAAGCATGACAGCTGCATGTCACATGCACAAGTATTGCATGATTTAAAATGTTGTTTTTTTTATTACATCTGGGGAATCAGAGAACAGTGACAATCCATGCATTTACTTTGTAGAAATTCACTTAGTTTTGCCATGCTTTTAAATGTTTTTAAATATTAATCAATGTTTAAAGATGTGCAACTAAGGCTGATTTTCCTATTCAAATGTGAAAGTGGAATTAAACAGGTTAAAATTTCTTGATTTTATGATGAAGCAATAAAGCATACAGTACTGTATTAAACTAATTCATGTAACTCACATTTTTAAACTTCACATTTGTTTTTGTTAAAGTTTGCACACTCCTAGGGTACAGAAACAATTGCCTTTTCACATATTTGCACAGCATATTATATGAAACAAGTAGAAAATTGTAATGTACTGTAGATGATAACTCCATTTTCGACTCATTTTTTATAGAGCATTTTTCTCAGTATTAAATTCCTCCCCTTGTGTAATTGCAATCTCCCCAGCTCCACTATGTACACAGCACACCTGGAGGTTCTGGTTCAGCCAACCCACCGGTGGTCAGCACTGTATACAGCTACATTGGCACCCCCCCTGCCCAGCGCCAGCTTTCCACTCTGGTGTGGCGTCTGGGACCCACGCACTTCTTGGAAGAGGTCCTGCCAGCTTCCAGCGTTTCCACTATATATGAACTGGGACCCAACTATGTGGGCAGCTTTCAGGCAGTCTGCCTCCCATGTAAGTACAGAATGCAGTACTAATCATTGTTTAAGACTAGTAGACCTTGTAATGAAAACAAAAAAGGGTCATTTTATTTTTTACAAAACATGACCTTTGGTCTCAAACAGCTGTTCTGTGTTGTTAAGCTACATTTGTTTTGTGTCTAGAGCTCTTCTTTGACTGTCAAGAGTACGAATTTAAGAAGATTCCTTCGGATTAATTGAAATTCACTTTTTTCAAATCAGTTGTTTTTATTTATTAAGAAATATGGACAGGAATTGTTTAGGAGGTAATGTGGTGGTTCTTAAAACAAGCATATGCTGTGAAGATATGAGAGGTAGCAGAAGACACTAAACTATCTGCAAATGTTTCAAATAAGACTAGGATAATTAAAACAGAGAACATTAGGTAAAGTAAGTTAAAAAATGCAAAAAAAGTCTGCAGTGCTGCATACAATGTATTCATGCAAACTTGTTTTTTTTTCCCTAATTTACGATGTTGCATAAGACTTCTGATTAGGTGTTTGACCTATTTTTCAACTAGAAAAAAAACCCACATAGTTTAAGATTGTTTATTGGCCACAGCCAAGAGAAAATAAATAAATAAAGGGAAGTTTACAAAAATATATATTTCATTTTTAGGGATATTTAATTTTTTTCCGTATCTATATTTCTAAAATATGAATAAAACATTTGTCAGGAAAAAGAAATTCAGAGTTATTACTACATAATGTAATAGTCCCAGATGACTTTGTAGTTCATTGTTAGTCTTATCTTCAATGGGGTCTTAGACAGTCTTGTGTCTGACAGGCTCGTTTAAGTAGTAGGCTGAGACAATTTATAAGTGATTGCTCTGGGATGTATTTCATAACCAGCAAAAGTACTGTTAAAAGAATGCAGATATGGAAATATATTTTCTAGGATGAAAACCTGTTACTACTTTTTTGGTTTATTATTTGGATATTAGCTTATAATTGCAGAAGGATAAATAATTTTCACAGTATTTGTAGCTCTGCAGGCTCTGACAGACTTCCAACTGAAAATGATCAGTGTTTACTTCATATGTGCATTGGGTTTTACAAGTACTTTACTGGATCAGACATTTTTCAGTTTTTCATCACAGAAGTACTTGATATGTTTTTAAATGAGCATTTGTCATTTAATTAATTTTGTTATTAATTGTCACCGTTGTTTAATTCTGTTATGCTTCAGACTTGGACCACAGTGGCAATGAAGCAGAGTATTTCTGCTGCATCATGATCCACATAAAGGATGTCGTTCTTCATTTACCGAGTGTCTTTGTATATTTGTTCTTGTACTTATAATCACATTAGACTCAGCATGACTGAGAGACTATGAAATCTGATTCATTAGCATGGTGCTCTTACCTGATAGCAGTGAATGCTCTATCACATTGAATTAGAAAAATAATGGAAAGTTTGAACTTTGAATGTCACTATTAACAAAAATAAGGAACTTGTGTGTGGTCCAAAAATGATTTCCTACATTGCTTTGAATAGTAGAAATCTCAACAATTATTTCACCAATTTTTATTGATTGTCTTGTGCAGGCCATGTCTGTGCCCGAGCCTGTAGTTTCTAACTGAAATGTGCCATTCATGAACAGTGACTGTTTTATTTATGGCACCTAAAAGAAGTATAAATCCCCGGTATTGCTTTGAATTCTCATGCTGCTAAAAAAATAACATTTGATTATATCTGTTTTACTGTATGCTTTTACGAGTTAGTAGTTCTCATGGTAGTTTTCAGTATCACAAATAACAAATAACTTGGGTTAATGTGACATTTAACATTTTAGTTTTCATTTCCATTTTAGTTTTATTCACGGTAACATCAATATTTAAAATTTCCGTGGGCAACCAGGTCTATACACAGTAGTGTTTTCTTAATTTTACTTTTAATTAAATCTGTCAGGTTGCAATGCATACAATGCAAAATGCAATTTGGGGTTAAAAGGATTTTAGAATCCCTTTCGAACTTGATCTTTTGCAGGTAATACCTATAATGTACATTTTAGTTATCTATTGTTAAACTCTTGTCAGCTTTACTATAAATAGGAATGGGATCTGTGGAAAGTAAACTGTGTTTGTGTTATGTACTGTACTTTGCCTTTGACCTTAAAAATCAAAATAATCTTGTGAAGAAAACCGTCCATAAAATGACCTGACCTGAGGAAATGCTTATCCTTCAGGTAAAGACTCAAAGGCTGAGGCTGCTGCTTCATCCCCTGTGGCCCTAGTGCCTGAAGAGAAGGTGTCCTTTGGGCTTTATGCCCTCTCTGTGTCCTCACTCACTGTGGCCAAGATTAGGAAGGTCTACAACAAACTGGACAGCAAAGCCATTGCCAAGCAGGTGAAGCTGCACTTTTAAAATTCTTTGGGTTAAATGAACACCATTCATGTTATTTTGTGTCATCTTGCAGAAATTGACTTTAAATTATTGATTTTTTTTCTCATCAGGGGAAGGAAGTTGATTTTGTATCAACAACTGAAACATCTTTACTCCTTTAATTTTCTATTCAAATTATGTTTACTTGGGCTGCTGCATCTGTAGAGCACTTTAGAGAAATGAACAGTGCACCGACAGCAGTTTTACAGAAGCAACAGTGTTTGCTCAGCACTATAACACACAGGCCCTTGAACATCCAAAGATTTTGAGCTAGAATGATTTGTTTCTGTATTTGTGATTATGATATTTTTATGTAATAAAGTCACATTCACAGTACGGATACTGTTTTTTGACAGCTTTTAAGAATTCACCTAAATTTGTTACTTTAACTGTTAAAAGCCCCAGGTCTCATTTCTTGAAAGCAGTGTTGATAAAAAGCAATCACATTTACTTTTTTTACTATTTGTTTTGTAGTTAGCAGTGTCCTCTCATGAAAATGCAACTCCAGTCAAGCTGTTGCACAACTCTGCTGGACATCTCAATGGACCAGCGCGCACTATTGGTGCTGCTGTCATCGGTTACCTTGGTAAGTGTTAAGATGATAATAATGTGATGAAATTTCCCAACTTGTCATCTGAACTCAGCAAGAAACCATATTTACTAGTATTGCTCTATTGAATAGATTGTATCTTTTGAGTGACTGGGAATGTGGTCAGATATGCTGATGGAAGCAGTGATTCACTTGAGCAGAAGAACAGCTGATTCTAAATGAGTGTGCCTCTAGGGACGGCATGGTAGAACAGTGGTTGGCATTGCTGCCTTACAGTGCTGAGGCCCTGGTTCAAATTTGGACCTGGGGTACTCTCTCAGTGTAGTTTGTATGTTCTTCCTGTGTTTACATGGGATTCCACCTTATCACCTGGTATGCTGTACATTTATACGCTAACATAAGATATATGTGAAGATAGTGGTGAAGAATATTCTGATTGCTAAAAAAATGTCAAGTGAAAATTAACAAATTAAATTATATTAAAATACAGACAAACCAGTTCTCTTTTTCAAACCATCAACAGTATTGATACTTGTTGTTCTAATTATTTTTAACCCTCTTGTAGGTGTAAGAGCTTTTGTTCCAAAGCCAGTTGCAACAAACTTGCAGTATATTGGAGGGGCAGCTGCCATCCTTGGCTTGGTTGCCATGGCATCAGATGTGGAAGGGCTGTATGCTGCAGTGAAAGCTCTGGTGTGTGTTGTAAAGAGCAACCCTCTGGCCAGCAAGGAGATGGAGAGAATCAAAGGCTACCAGGTAGGCACAGTGTGCAAAACACCACTATGTTTGTGCTACTGAGTATTGCATCTAACATTCAGACTTGTGTAATCCATACAGTATATACATAATCATAATCCTATGCTGTAAAGTAAATGTCTCTACGTCTTAGATTTTCTTATCAGCAGACCATCAATCTAGGACTCTTACAATGTCATATTGTTCAGTATTATTTTTTAGGGTTAAAGTATCAAAAAATGTGTTAAAAATAATTAATTGTTAGAATTACAGGGAGATTACAAAGTTTTTTTGTTATCTTAGATTACCAGTTCATGTACATAACAGATTTATGTGCAGTGGTGTGTTTTACAAACCGTACAGTGGCACATACAGCTGCTTTGTCCTTGTTAGTACTGTAAGACTAGTTTGTTTAAAGTCTATCAATTGTTTACTGCAAACATTTCTTAAGATCAAGCCTAAAAACTGTTCTATACTTTTTTTTAATGTGGTGTCATTTTTCAAAAACTGTCCGACATTTAAACCAAATGGCTAATGTTGTTACTTGTATAAGCTAGTAAAAGTTGCATCAGACAGAAAGCCATTAATATCTGATATTCTTTTTGGATCTGTTAATTGATTGAATGATTAAATTGTACCTCAAAAGAATCTGCTTAACTGTGTGTTTCATCTTTAAAGTATGACCTTTGTTCTTTAGATCATGTTTACGTTTGAAAGAAGCTTTTGTGCTCTCAGTCTTCATGGTAGTGGTAACAAAGTGCTTTGTGGGGGTCCTAGTCATGCAGAAAATGTAAGAGGTTATTTGTGTTTTGTCTTGTCTGACCTAGTCAGTTCCATACCAGGCTCTGGTGCTTGCTTGGCAGGATTAGTTAAATAGATTATGAATAACACAGTCACATTTTGAAATCATATCTATTCAAACTTAACGACATATTGGGAACATTGTAATGCACTGTGATTTTTAAAATGTGCTCTTTGAGAGCAGTGTTGAACTACAAGCTTTTAAAATAAGTTTAAAAAATACCAAAGAGACAGCATCTTCAACACTAGTATCTATGGATAGTGACACATTTCCTGCACTTCAGTTTACAGGTTTTACACTTTGGGGTAGTAATAGAACTGACAACTTTTCCTCTGGGATAATTTATTTCCTTTGCCTTATTACAATAACTGCATTAATGTACAGTGAAACTTAATTAAAATTGTAAACATTATTATTTAAATATAAAAGCATACACTTGCAGTTTGTATTTAGTCCTCATCACTACAAATGTAACATCTATTATTCACATTTGTTCTTGTTTCTGTGTATTTTAAGTCTAATAAGTTTAGTTCGGAAGAAAATAATACTGGTAGTTGTTATAGTATAGGGCCATCTGGTGGTTAAAGATAGATGCACATTGACAACATTTCATACACGTTATGCAATTTAGGAAAATTATAAACTTTTCTCAATTGTAGTGGATATTCTTTATTGTAATAGTGTTGCAATTTGGAAAATGTGATCTCTTGAAAGGAAATGTGTATATTGTTTGAAAGAGCACTGGAGCAAATTGTAGATGGCAGCTCCAGAACAGAACTAAAACATGTTGTTGGAGCAGAGTAGGGGTCATCTCTACTCAGGTAGGTAGATGCTTCTATATTCAGGAACAGCTAGCTTATAGCCTGAAGAACATGCAGGGTCACTTGTCTTTTATTTTATCTGAGATCTTCACTTGATTGAGTGAATCGTTTGCTTAACTACTCAAAAAGTTACTTGTTTACTTGTCAGCCAGTCAAGATGTGAAGATTACTTACATGGTCGTGGTTCTCCAAGAAAAGAGCTCAATGCTGTTAATTAAGCACCTTTCACATATACTGCTAGAACAGCTACAATAAGAACTATACTTTGCTATTTGGTTGTATCTGTTTTACAGTTAGGGTACCTTAATTCTTACAATGCAAATGATATCAAGTTTGACGAAACTGTATGTCAAAGTTATCTTATGTTAAACATATTCATTCTGTAACACACTTGCATCAGGAGAGCCTAAAATTCTTGTACTGTATGATTAATGCAGCAGTTATTCATGTGCAGCATTTTATGAACATGAGAAAACTTTGCTTGAAAAGACCCTTTAACTTAACATGCTATTTCCTTGTAAGATAACAATTGTGTCTCAGCGTCAGGTTCAGCGATCGTGAATTGAAAGATAAAAAGATTGAACAATGTACTTCCAAATGTAGCTTAATGATTTATTATGAGAATTTATCTTTCCCATGGTTAAAAGTGTTTCATAGCATCAGAGTGTGACAGACCCTCATGTCTTGCTCTCTCAACTTAATTTGAAATAGTTGCTAGGGTCACATTAATTTAGGGTCACATTCCTTTTAAATTTTTGTAAACCTTAGTCTGATCTGGTTGTACTTGACGTTTAGAAAGATCGAAAAGACCAAAGGTAAATTTTGGTACAACACAAAAATCAAACATATCATTCCAATTCGCAGTTTCAAATATATAAGGTCATTGTATAATAACTGTATGATCCAAAACACTTCTGTAATGCGACATACTGCCAATCTCAAAATAACAGTTCTCTCAGCAGAGCCCCATGAGCCAGAAATGATGCCTTTTGCTACCACAAGTAGGAGATGTGCCTCTCCTGATGTATTCTGACGCATCATGGCCATTACAGCATCTGTACACACTTAAACATCTGGGGGGAAACAGCATAGGCTTTGTACTGTGAACAATGCAGGGCCAACACTGTCTTGCACAATGCAGTAGCTAGGCAGCAATATTTTGCATTATAATCTAGATTTTAAACATCCATATTCAAGACTGTGTAATAGATTTTACCTAAGGTGTATGTGTTTAGTTGGCCTGATATTAAAAGCATTTTAATTGAATATATTTGAATATAGAGCCCAGTATGTTTAATAATGTTAGTAAATAAAACAGATGAAAAAAATAACCAGGTAATTTAGACAATGTGTTATGGTACAGTTGTTCTTGGGAGCTCCATATTATACCAAAATGTGATCTCATAACACAGCATAATGCAAATAGCATTAACAACAATTTAGTTATTTTTCAGAACATAAAACAGTATGTAGGCTAGGATACAAAATGCACCTACTTTCTTTTTAGTTAACAGTTTTATTTACAGCATATACACAAACAACACGTGGAGTTTAGAAGTATATTTTCACCATGCAATAACAGTTAAGCTCTTCCATTCTGGTTGAAAACTTGCAATACTGATATGTTTAATAAATGCTCAGCATCCAGAGTTGGTACATGAGAAGTTTTTGTGTGACAATAGCATGTGATATTTAATATTGTGGACAGATGCTCTACAATATATAGCTCTAGAAGCAAATGAGTTTTTAAGGGCATGTTTGGACAGACTCTCAGATCTAATTTTAATATTTATTATATATTTATATGAATATACTTTCCTACAAGAAAAACACAATAGTGTTGGTCTGTAATCACAAACTCTTATTTTAAACTATGTATTGAAGAAACAAAAGCAGGTGTGATGATATATGCAGTAGAAGCACATTATTTTTTTTCCTTAGCATGTTAATGTGGCCTGTTGTATTACAGAAGATGTATTTTTTTGTATTGGTAAAAGTCTGATACTTGAGTTACTTTCACATGGATGTTTTAGTGGATCCACTAGTACTGCGATGGGCATGAAATGTCTGAATAAATCAGTATACCAGTATATGTCTTGTTTCTGGCTCAGGAGGCTGCACTGCGAAGACTGATTTTTTTAAATGGGCAGTGCAACAATATGTGGATGTTTTGGAACAAATGCTTATAAAATGACCTAATACATTTGGAACTGCTATTTGGTATGATTTATACATGATTGTTGTTTTGCAGTGAATTTCTCTTTAGGTTCCTTCATTCCATCCTCATAAATCATGTATGAGAAACATGTTGAGTTAGTTTGGTGTTTAGACTGAAGAATTTCTTTCTTTCCTGCTTTAGTTACTGGCAATGCTGCTGAAGAAGAAACGTTCCCTTCTGAACAGCCATATTCTTCACCTCACCTTTTCCCTAGTGGGCACAGTTGACAGTGGTCACGAAACTTCCATCATTCCCAATTCCACAGCTTTTCAGGACCTGCTCTGTGACTTTGAGGTGGGGTTCTCCATATGCGATTCAGGCTTTTTCTACACTGAAATAAGAGGGACCGTACTGTATATAGGCATAATAGTGAAGAGTGATGGTTTTGCAGCTCATCGTATGTTTGTTTATAGGAATATTACAATCAAAATAACTAGCCAGTTGCGTCCAATTCAGTGTTTATGGATACAAATATTAAATTCATGAATGTTTGTTAAAACATACTTTCGTAAAGGATATGCATCTTAAGTATATTGATACACATTAAATGCATTTGGTGAAAAGTAATTCTCGATCTCAGTTATATATCTGATACTATATATTTCTCTTAGTTTTATATCTGTTTATCTCACAGGTCTGGCTTCATGCTCCATATGAACTGCATCTGTCGTTGTTTGAGCATTTCACTGAACTCTTAACTGAGTCAAGGTGGGTATCTCAGTAGGTGTTCTTTAATTTTTTAAATGCTTATTTTTATATTTGTATTTTATGGTTCTAAGCATACTCTGCTATTTTTAATTATGGTGAAGTTGAATACTAATGGAATTTATATTTTGAACATCCTACAGATTAGTTAATACTGAGTTAAGTTACAATACGTATGCTGACATAATTATTGCCTTCATAATGTGACTCCAATTATCTTGCTCTTATATTATAAATAAATACAACCTTGTCAGAGAATTGTGCATGAAAGAAAAGCCAGTAAAAAAGATAAATAGAATAGAATCTCATACTTTGTAGAATCTTGTCATTGTTTGATAGCATTTTGATCATGGTACGCTTGTGTGACTTCGACTTGCATAGTCACTAAATAATCACTAGTTGATTGGGTCCAGATGCTATGATTTAACTAGTTAAATGTCAAGCCTGGCACAAATCAAGGAATAAAAACACATTGAACAAAGTTTAAAGAAAGGGACCAGTATGTCCCACTTAGCAAGAGAACACTGCCTTCATACCATTCATGCTGCTCGCATAGTGTTTTTACGCAGCTAGTAATCCCTGGTTTCTTGTAGTCTCCAAAAAATATCAATTTCTAAAGACTAACCCTAACCCTCAATATCTTAATCATTTTTTGCATTGTTTCCAACAATGTAGCACAGATACTAATTAAATACACCCCATAAGTATTTAACTGGTTAATTAAATTATATTTCTATTACACAGTATTTCTGTCACATACTTTATTAAATTCAATTCTCATGCTGTGTGCTAGCAGCAGATGAAGTTGCATTCCACACCATATCTTTGTTGTGAAGTTGTTTTATGGACTGCTGGGGGCTTAGAGCTCTTCTATAATATTTTTAAGCAGTCCATTTTTTAAATGAATCTTGAAATAAAAGTTTCACTGTTTACTTGGCCCATGACATCATTAGCTTCTTGTCCAGTTCAGGCACAGGGTTTTAAATGTCAGCACAGGGAAACTAGTGGGAGTTGGACTGACCAGCACCCCTACAATCATCTTATAAATTTTGGTGGGAGTGGTGGGCTGGAAAGGTACATTGTAACATTTACGTTAAGGGGTGTGTAAAGCCCCAAACAATGTCCTAATGGATGTTAGCAAGTGTGGCATAGATCTGTATTACAATGTTCTAATTGTTGTGTACATCAGACTAGTTTCTGGAGAGGTTCATGTGCGGTGGTCTGGGCAAGAGTGTGTAGTTGTAACAGTTTTTCTGACGGAATCCTACAGTACAGCACCTGCAACCTGGTGCAAGGTATATATTGCAGATGTACAAATTGTATTTATTACAACGTTAGCCACACACTACTTTTATTATAATAATCCATACACTAATTCAATAATGGGGACTCCCCTCCACCACTACCAATGTGCAACACCCAGCTGGATGTAGCAGTGGCACCACTCATGACCCATCAGCTATCAGTGAAGCCTACTGATAGATGGAGATTATTAGAAGGTCTTTTTACACCTCTTCCAGTAGCAACCTTAGCTTTCCCAGAAGGTGTCCTAGGTACTGGCCAGGCTCACACCTGCTTAGTTTCAGTGGGTTCCCAGTTGTGAGTTGCGAGGTGATATAGCTTTTGTGTACTATTATAGATTAAGGCATTAAAAAAATACTTTTTGGAATATAGATTGCCTTCCTACCATCTGGGAAAAGATATCGCAGTGTACAGGCTAGCTCGACGAGACTCTGTAACAGTTTCTTCCCGCAGGCTGTCAGGCTCCCCAACACTCTGGAATCTACTTGCACCCACCCCAGTTCCAGAAACAGGGTTTAAATCCCTCCAGTGTATTGTGTATATTGTACTATGTATTGCCTTGTAATTTGAACTATCTGCACTTTTACACTATGTGTATCCTGTCAACAATATCCATGTCAGTGTCCTGTCTGTATTTGCACTGTGGACCAGGATGAACGATATTTCTTTCCTCTGTATACTTATGTATGGCTAGAATGACAAATAAACGTGGACTTGAACTATTACCCAGTAGTCCCCCTGTTGATCTGCCTGTTGTTGAAATATGTTAATAAGTATAAAGAACTTACATGTACCTATGACATGCCTTTTTAATAAAATATCACAAAGACACATACCCGCTTCAAACAAGATATTTTCATTTTCTGATAACTTTGTAAATGTGCAGCTATAAGTAATAGGCTTATTTTTAATATTCAGTGTTTGCCATTTAATTTTGTTCCCTCAGTGAGGCAGCTAAAAATGCCAAGTTAATGAGAGAGTTCCAGCTCATTCCCAAGTTGCTGCTGACCCTTCGAGATACTTCTCTCTCCCAGCCCACTATAGCTGCGATCAGCAATGTCCTCAGTCTCCTTCTACAGGGCTTCCCAAACAGCTATGATCTTCTCAGGTAAACCATACCATGCTCCAACATGACAAACCCAGTGCTATTCTAATGTTCTTGATTGTAGTTTGTATCTGGCATTATTTTAGCGAGTGGCATGTTGCAGATTTGTTACTGGATAATGTCTGGTTTTGGAGATATTCATAGATCAAGGCATTAAAAAATACTTTTTTCAATTGAAGTAATACATTTTTCAGTGATGCAGTATTGTCGACACTTTGTACTAAATGTGACTGGTCCATACTTTTTCAAGGGTAACAGTAGCATTGTTGTACATCTGTGCTTATACAGGTTTGGCCAGTTCATTTCCTCCACTCTGCCCACTTTTGCTGTCTGTGAGAAATTTGTGGTCATGGAGGTCAACAATGAAGAGAAAATAGATGGAGGTAGGCATTTTAGAGTTCTGAAAATTATACACTTTTATACCAACATAAAATAAATATCAAATTTAAGATTTAATATTTCAAAATATTGTTAAGATGATTTGTTAAATCCCTTAGGTAATGTATGTCTAGATTTAATAATTGTTAATTACTGTGTGTAGCAGTATTCCATCAATTCACACAAAGCTCTGTGAACTGACAATTCAGATTAATTACCATCTCAGTATGCCACATTTACCATTTGTTTCACCAATAAAAGCTAATGTCCTCACTGCTGCGCCTACCACTGAATATATTCATATTCAATAAAAAATACATAATGTAGAACTTACTTTTTAACCATTCCAAAATAATAAAAAGAGTTCTTTGCAAATGTAGTTTTTCTTTTTTGCCATTAGGAAATGAAGATGATTTTGGAGGCCTACTTTCTGCCAACCTTATCTTGTTAAGAAATAGGCTCTTTGACATTTTACTCAAACTGCTCTTCATTTGCAAAGAGAAGTCTACTGTTAATATACAGTAAGTGAGCTCTTAAATCCAGTAGTGCTATGAAACTTTTGGTCAACGATACAATGACAGGACAAGAAAAGGCTGGTGTAATTGTGTTTACTTGTAGTATTTGTTAATTATAGACGTGAAAACAACTAAATATCTTGCTTAGAATGCAAGTAGACTGTGTTAAATTGTGAATTAAGATGAACGTGAAGATATGAACTAAAGGTTTTAAAGACACTTGCTCATATGTTCACAGTGAAATCTTTAGAAGATTACTATATCGGTTACCATAAGACTTAATTGTTTGGCAAATTGATTTAATTGATTTATTGATAGCCAGAGGTTTTCCTTCCTATAGTGTCTCAAAGACTTTACTAGGCATGGAGTGTCTAAAAATATATTTGTGAGCAAGTCACATCAATCTGGCATAATGCCCCTCTCTGTGTTTTCTGTGCAGAGCGTGTGAGGAGCTGGTAAAGACACTTGGGTTCGACTGGCTTCTGATGTTCATGGAAGAGCACCTGCACTCCACTACTGTTACTGCTGCTATGAGGATTTTGGTAGTGCTGCTCAGCAACCAGACTATTCTATCACGCTTCAAAGAAGGTCTGTCTGGGGGTGGATGGCTGGACCAGACTGACTCAGTCCTCACCAACAAAATTGGCACAGTGCTAGGTAAGCACAGATCATTTATTGCTTAATGATTTCATATAAATGCTTTTAAGTCTTTTACCTCTTTGAATTCTCTGATATTTGAACAAAACAAGCAGACGTTTTCCTTTTAAAATACAGTGTGTACTAAATAATTTTTAACTAAAGATGTTGCCACACAGAACACGCTGTAGAACTCATTGCCATGTTAGACTCATTGCCACGATCAATAGGTGGCACTTACGGTGCGTTAGATGTTGGTGAAGTCATTAGCCTTATTTAATTTGTAATATTGGAGGAGAAAGATTATTCCAAAAGGGCAGTAGCTGAAAATCACACCAAAGCATGTAACCAAGTAGCTAATGAGAAATTTTTGTAGCTGAAAATAAGAAATTGTTTCTGAATGTCTTTAACAACATTAATTTATGAATATAAATATATGTATATAGCTGGTAGTGGTAGATTATTCCACTTTATTTGTAAACATCTGCATTAGATTCTTTAATTTGTTCACTTGTCATTATTTTGGAAAAGTTTAGATATGTTTGTTTTAACTACATTTTGCTGTTGTTATTGTTGTAATGGAAAATGAAATGCTCATAGTTTGTAATGATGCTTACCCAAAATGAGTGATGCTTTGGTACAGTGGTAAAGTGCTTGTATACCACCTGGGAGGTTCCAGGTTCGATTCTGGACAGAGCATAAGTTTATTTTTAACAAATAAAGACTGCTTCTCTAAAAATAAAATAGTAAATAATATGTATACCGTATTGACATTTTTACTCATTCTTTCTGCATCCCAGGATGTTAAATAGTGAAATAATATAAATAATTAATTAGTAACATAAATGAACATGAATGAATTAGCTCCTGCTACTGTCAGTGGCAGGAGTAAAAACCAGTTCTACCAGTTTCCAGCAACCCTTAAAACAAAAATTGATGTTTGTGATTGTGTATATTTTCTTTTAAATACTTCTCGTTAAAGACACTATGTATACTATATGTTTTATAATTATAATCTAAAATAACAAAATGGTATTAAAAAGAAAATAAACTACAGACATTTAAAATTAGTGGTGTTATGAAACAGTCACCAATCTTAAAGATTTGATTTGCCTGTTTAAGAAAATGTAATTGTTTGCTAATTTTCCCTTTTTAAGGCTAAAAAAGCAACTTGTGGATTTTGGAGACAGATTTATTTTACTCTTCACACAAATGCACAGTAAAAACTAATATTCAAATGTTGTTGCTCTGTTATCCTTACATTGAATAATTCAGTGCATTAACTGTCCAGACTGTGTTACTAACATTTTTGTACGGTACATAGTCGCATGAAATCGGGTAAGCAATCAAACGCTATATCTCCAGACTTTTGTCAACATATTCACTAATGGTATCTGGCTTAGTAATTTCACTGTGTGGTGAAATGAGTCCCCTGGTGCTCATTGAATCTTTACACCCTCAGTAATCAAATCACAACACCCGCTGAGCACACCGTTATCTCACACACAGGTGTGAAACATGGTAGGGTTAATAATATCTGTTTTGAAATTTGTTTATGTTGTAACTACTAATACAGTGGCGAATAGAATTGTGATTCTACTGTTTATCGACTGATATTGCTAGTCATACACATGTATTGCACCAATGATGTGGTTGTTGGTGGTATTACTCACAAGTTCAGTCTTAGCATTTTCACATCTAAAAAAATATACATGTGCCTTGTTGATATTAGTGGTTTATAATAAATTTAATACACATTTTATTTATTCATGGCATAATTTGTCTTGTGTATTAAGTAACATTGTTGGACTAAATACTGTGGCAAGGAAAAAAAAACATACTTGGGACTTTTTTTCTTTCAATCAGGATTTTTTATGTCCTAATTAGGATTTCATAAACACCTATAGTATGTAGAGCTTTTGATTCTTCTTTTGTATAGCGCAGGCTTTACCGAGTATATATTTAATTTGTAAGAATCTTAAAACGTTGTTGTTGTGGCAAGAGGTTACTTTCTGAAAGAACTCTGCATTCAAACACAATTGTTACTATTCCTTATTTTCCTAAATTTTCAATGAAACACTGAATGTAAAGCATGTAGTTAAGTACAGTATAATCCACATGTATTTTATCATATTAGCTATCTCTAGTGGAAAAAAGGTGGTATATTTGTTAGAGAAGTAAAACTTGCACATTGACTGGAAATAAACCCCAATCTTTCCATGTGGTAGGTTAGAATTCTACCAATGAACCAAAAGTCCAAACACACCGCATTAAGCATTCACTGTGCCACCTGTACTATTTTACAAAATAGTTCATTACTGCATTAGATTATTTGTAAATATAAAAAGATATATAAGATTCTTTAAAGGAAGGTGGCAGCCTTCAATTGACTTCATATTTTGTAGTGTATAAAGTCCAAAACTAAAACCACAGAAGTGAATATAAATTAAAAGGTAGAAACACAGCAGTACAAAGGGTTTTGACACAGTGTCAAGAAAATTTGTCAGCCCCCAATATAATTAAGTGAATTACAATTTCTTACCATTATACATGATATTATGCTTAATTAAAGTATTTTCACAAATAATTAAGAGGGTTTATAAGTAGCAAAAGATAGCTAATTAAATTGCCTATGTTACTTTGTATAACATCTTTTATTAAGATTTTAATGAAGATCTAATTACAATTTATGTCAAAAGTATGCAATAATACAGGCCATCCAAGAGAGGGACAGACTTTTTCTTGGTTGTTGATCTTGTGCCTTTTGCTCCCCAGGTTTCAATGTGGGCAGAAGTGCTGGAGGCCGGTCAACAGTGAGGGAGATTAATCGGGATGCCTGTCACTTCCCTGGGTTCCCTGTGCTCCAGACCTTCCTGCCCAAACACACCAATGTGCCAGACCTCTACTTCTTGCTCATGGCCCTGTTTCTGCAGCAGCCTGTCACTGAGCTACCTGAGAACCTGCAGGTAAATGTTAGTACCATACCTTTCATTCTAACAAAAATGTCACAATACCAATTGTATTATTATTCCAACTACGTCCACATACTGTATTTAAGGTGCTATGCAAAAGTATTTAGACCCTTGCAGTTTTTCACAGTTGTTTTTTTAAAGCTAGCAGTCATGACAATTGGAAGTAGCAATTGATATGTTGTTAAATGCACAGCCTTCTTCATACATTTAAAGGAAAACACACAAAAAAGAAGTAAATACAGTCATGTGAAAAAGAAAGTACACCCTCTTTCAATTCAATGGTTTTACATATCAAGGCATAAATATCAATCATCTGGTCCTCACCAACTTCTATAATTAGACAAATCTATCCTCAGATAACAGACAACACATAACAGATTTCACTATGTCATTAGTCAAATAAGCCAAAGTGCAGAAACCATTAAGTAAGTACACCCTTACTGCTTCCATAGGAATTAAGAAGGTAATTGGCAGCCAGGTGCTGCTAATCAAATGCACTTGATTAGTTGATCATCAGGAACTGTGACCAACTATAAAAGCAGAATTTTTGGCAGTTTGGTGGTCTGGAGCATTCAGATGTGTGTTAAAACCATGCCAAGGAGAAAAGACATCAGCAATGAATTTAGGGAAGCAATTGTTGCTGCTCATCAATCTGGGAAGGGTTATAAGGCCATTTCCAAACAAATTGAAATCCATCATTCTGCAGTGAAAAGGATTATTTACAAATGGCGAACATTTAAGACAGTTGCCAGTCTTCATATTGAACCTATCACTCAGGTTGATTCATATAAGTACTTAGGAGTACACATAGACAGTAACCTGTGCTGGATTACTCATGTTGAGAGTGTTTGCTCCAAAGTTCAGCAGTGCTTATATTTCTTGCGAAGACTTAACAATGTTTGGGGTTCGACAGGAAATAATGCTACTCTTTTACCATACTGTAATCAAGATCATTATCAGATATGGTATAACAGTGTGGTTTGGTAATTTAGCAGTTCATTTAAGATTGCAAATTACCAGTCTCATCCAAACAGCTTTGAAGGTCATGGGAGTGAAACAGCCACCCCCCCTACAGACAATCTTTGAAAAAGCCATATTCAAACAGGCAGAAAAAATTATATCAGATCCTTCCCATATCCTAAATTCTGAATATCAGCTTCCTTCTGGCAAACATTTTAGGGTTCCCAAATGTAAGTCAAACAGATACAAACATTCCTTTGTCCCCCTGTCCATTAAAACTGTCAATGCAAATGGCAAGGATAAACACAATTTTTTACCTTTACAATCCACTTGTTTGCAATATGTATTGTAATGTGTTATAAATGTTATACGGTGTTATGTGTTATACATGTGCAATAGAGTGATGTACAGTGTTTTTTTTTCTGCTGGGGTTTGTGCATTATATTTAAATATACAGAGGTGTTGTGTGTCCACACAAAATTTCCTCAGGGAACAATAAATCTTATCTCAAACAGTGGGGGCAGTGGGACAAGGATGAAATTGGTTAGGGATGCCATTGTGAGGTCACTTTGAAAGAATGAGGGTTTGGTGGTTGTGAAGGGAAGAAATGTCTATGTGTGAACAATATCCTGCTCATTCTACAAAAGGGGGCATGTAAAAAAAGGGGGAACTGAAAAATATCTCAGTACCTACATGGTGTTTGCAACAAAGCATCTGATGATGTGATACTTAAAGCATATGGCATAAAGTTGACATCTGTCATAAGTCCAACATAGTGCATCATTCAGTCTACACTGACTACTATCAAGTAATGTAGCAGCAGCATTATTATTATAGTACTCATTCTCATCAGCAGAGTGGGAAGCTTGAGTAGCTTTATTTATTTAAACTGCACTAAGCCAGTATGCAATAAATATCCACCAAATATTGAGCTCACAGGTGTCAAACCCTATACAATGAACATATTTCATTTTTTCTCTTAAGTTTCTGTTAACATTTGCAGTAACTTTTCTTTTACTTAGAAGTTTTGTTTTTAGTTGGACCATTCAGGTTATGAATAAAATATTCAGTTTAAAAAAATCATTTTGGAATGTCACAAATTTGGACACCATTTGAAGGGTCTGAATACCACAGTTAATATGACAGATGTGGCTCTCTATATTGCTTTTGTATTGTGAAACATTAACAGTACATTTTTTGTAACCTGACAGGTTGTTTCCTCTCTCAGTTTCATTCCCTTTTGTGTGCAGTTTTTGTTAATACAGTATTATTATTACTTTTAGCATTATTTCTTAATGCCAAGCTAGGATGATTGAATTCTTTTCTGAGTGCAAGTGGTGTATTACTGTTTTGATCTAATAAATGTCTTCACAACTATTTTAATTATGATTCTGTCCTTAAACCCCAATATTTTAATGTTTTTATCTTATTCAAAATTAAATACTTATAACAATACATACTGTATGTAGTAAAGTTAAAAGACCAGTAAAAGTTTGAGGTGAGTTTAATTTGTGATGGAAATGGTAATTTCCAGAGAACACTGGGAGCAGAAACACACGAGGTTCATCCCCTTAAGTGTCCCAAATTCCAACAGTGTTCACAGCACATTTTATAGTCAGAAGTCCAGACATGGTCACCCTATATTATTACCATGGGGGTTTTATGAGTAGCTATTCCACTTATAGCCCAGTGACTGTTCCTGATAATGTTATCCCCACCTTTCAGCTATTCCTGAGATGTCACGTACAACATGATGTGCCTGTTTAAAACTCAGTCAAGCCAGTTTAGGATTGATGGACGTACTCTAGTGTCTGTTTTCTGCACTGTACAAGAATGTTTTTTATAAATAACATTTTTTTTATATCAAAGTGGAACTGTCATATGTAAAAAACATCAGCAGATAACCAGGTGTGTTAAAATGATTTTCATTTGCAGTTTGATCTGGACTCAATCTGGACATTTATCTTCGGAGTTCCAGCCTCCAGTGGGGCTGTGGTGGGATCCATTCACAATGTCTGCACAGAGGCTGCCTTTCTTCTGCTTGCAATGCTCAGGAGCATGCTCAATTTAGTAAGTCTGGACATTCACAAATCCTTGTTGAGAAAGTGCCCCAACAAAGGAACATTTACTACCCAGTCCTGTAGTGCAGTAAAATACTTAATTGCATAAGGTTGTTAACAGGTGAAGGTTTGTGTTCTTTACTTAATGTCAGTTTTGATTAATCGTTCTTTCTTAATTTTCTACTATCACTACCCAACGACGCCTTTTACATCTTTTCTCACTGCTGTCACAGCAAGTCTGCAAGCACCTGAGGAGTCGCAGGGGTCACTGGTTCACTTAGAGCTGAAAGAACCCTATCAGACTATTCCCAGTCCTACGCTTTTTGGTACTGAAGCAATTCTGTACTGCCGTTTTGGGAATCCTGGTCATAGCAACTAGCATTGCCTAGGTTCAGAGTCGTGACACCTTTTTCACAGAGCCCAACCTACACTTAAAGCAAGTGCTTTTACCATTTGAGCCACTGAGGAGGCCTACATTTATCTTTCTTGATAATTTGGAGCTATCTTTCTATTATGAAAGAAAAATGTTGATGCCTCCCGTTATCTCTTTAGAAGTGGGGTAATGGCATTGATCAGCAGACAGAGCCATAATGATGCTATATGAGCAAATTTCAGCATAATTCATTAAAAAAACTAGCAATTGCATATTGTAATATGTGGCTTTTAACTAAAAGGTTAGAAATGCATTTTAATTGAAATCTTTTATTAATGAATTAGATTAATGAATGAGTTGCAAATTTGAGACTTGTGTGTTTTGTGGGACTGAGAAATTAAATTTAATTTTTTGTCTTACAGCCATGGCAATCGGAGGAGGAGGGCTCATGGCTTAGAGAATACCCTGTGACTTTGATGCAGTTCTTTCGGTACCTTTATCATAATGTGCCAGATTTAGCTCAGATGTGGATCAGCCCAGAATTCCTCTGTGCACTGGCAGCGACTGTCTTTCCGTTCAATATCAGACCATACTCAGAGATGGTATGTTATCCTTTAAGAAGATGATACAGTTAGAAGTGCTTTGTTCCTATGTATTCAAATTAATGGTGTTTAAAACTCACAGAAGACGAAACATCTTGCATGCACTAGTTGCTAAAAAGCAGTTTGTACAGGTTGTTCATAATATCTGTTATTTTCTGATAAAATCTTTGATGATTCAGACAATCGTAGAGTCTGGTTATATACAGTAGCAGCTGTTATTTTTTTAGCTGCTATCATATTTTATCACCAAAATAAGCTTAACATGATGTTATGGTAAATGCTTTGATTGTAATGATTGATTTTGTCACGTTTTCAGTGTTTCCCGTGTATATTGTGTTTCCAGTTGTGTTAAAGCAGCCTTGTTTGTGCAAATCTACAAAGTTTGTGTTTCTTCAGGTGAGCGACCTGGACGATGAAGTTGGCTCTCCAGCTGAAGAGTTTAAAGCCTTTGCTGTCGACACTGGCATGAACAGGAGCCAGTCTGAATACTGCAATGTTGGCTCCAAAACCTACCTGACCAATCATCCGGCTAAGAAATATGTCTTTGATTTCATGAGGGTGCTGATCATGGAGAACTTGTGTATGACCCCGGCCAGTAAACAGACTCCGATTATTGACCTGCTTCTGGAGGTAAACTTTCAGTTTTGTACTCCTTCAGTTTACGTCTCCTTGACATTCTGTTGTAGCTCTACGTACTTTGAGTTTGGAAAATTATAAGGAGATAATTAAAACAATTTTTGAATGACTATTATTATTTTTCTATTTTTAAATAATGCATGTAACTACCTAAAATTGATTATCAGTGTATGGACGTCCTTTCAAATGGCAATCAAATTAAATATTATACATCCCTTTTAACATTCAGGAATAATATTGCCTTGCAATTCCCCCTCTTTCAACCCATTTTGTTTAATTACTGCTTATCTTTCCTGTTATGGTTATTGGAAGCTGCTATTGAGGTCTCTCAAGAATCTAGGGACAATAGCATCTAGCTATTGAAAAAAAGCATCTAGCTAGTGTCAACATTTGTAATTCTCAGGAGCTTCAGAAAAAGAAAAGAACTAAAGTGTTTACTTTAGTCTGAGACAAACTGATCAAAGGAATTGTCTGGTTTACCTTGGTTAACTAAACGGTTATGGGATTACTTTTTGGAATTGGTAGATAGGTTTCCGATACACCTTCTAGCATCTGGGTTTATATATAGAGAGACTTCATTCTAAGTGGTATTCTGTTTGGTGTATGAAGCTTGTTTTTCTCTATTTTTGTGCCTTAGACTTCATATACATTTTGAATACTTGGTATTCTGTTGTTGGTCAGGGTGTTGGCAGTCGAGATACCTTGTGTGTAACTTGTAAGTTATATGTGTATGTCAGTGTTGTTTAGTTTGTGTTGTGTGATTATAAATAAATATTTGTTTAATTCAGTGTGCATGATTTATATTTTTTTTTCAAGGCTGTGCCAGAAAACAAAGAACTCATGTGCTTCTAATTATACCACTGTTTAGATATTTTCTTGGTAAAATTTTAATTTGGGTGTTGTGATTATTAATTTTACTTAATGATCAACCCTCCTGGTCTGTTTTTGGTAATTCTCTATTTTCATAATCCATATTTTTAACAATGCACATTGTCACTCAATAATTAAAACTTGAATGGTCAAATTTACAAAGAAAACTTTTATGTAAATGTCATAAGTCAGCAATATCCTTGTCACTCCATTATGCTGGCCTGTACTGCAGAATGGCAAAGCCCGTCTGTGCCAGTCACGGCCATTTGATGTCTTGGAAGCATTATGTTGCAAGGATGCTTCTCATCTACAGGAACAGAGAAGTTCAGAGGAACATGGATGGAGCAAGTTACAGACAAATTTTAGAGAAAAAATGCACTCTGCTAAACATTTAAAACGTGTAATGACACAGCTGCTTACTGGGTGTGAGTCACATCAGTAATCGGACTGAAATATCCAAATCCAGAGCCGGGATGAATGAGAGGCAATTGAAGTGGCAGATAGAGAAATGACAGGCAGCAGCTAGAACAGATGGAGCTCGGGTTGCACAGAGGTGGCAGTGACCAGGCTGGAGCAAGTGCAGAATGCTGATTAAGGGATTCATCAGGCTTGTGGTTAAAGTCAGAGTTTGGTAACAGATAATCTGAAAATAATATCAGGACAAAGGGAAGATCTAAAGACTAAGTCAAGAATGCAGGTGGAAAGTCAGTAATGCAGGAAGGACTGAACAGACAGACTGAAGCACTGTAAACTGGTAAACTGACTCAATGTCAGAGCACCAAATGCAATCTGGATTACGTATCCTTGATCTAAACCTGGTAGTTAACCAGGGGCCAATGATGAGGGTTGGCTGATGATGAGCTGGCTGGAGTTCAGCTGACAATGGACATCGCATATGGGGATGTGGTTCATTGCCATGGTAGTAGACGACTGCGAACCCGGGTTTGCTGCGGTGAGAGAGAACTGGGACAGGGTAATCACTGAAAGCACAAGGTCAAAGTTACAGTGTAAGTGACTTAACAGAAGAAAGTTAATATTTTTAAGTAGCCCTGTCAAAGTTCTGACTTGAATGTGATCAGGTCCATTGTTTGTTCATCAACAATCTCCAAGCAACTTGACCAAGCTTGAGCAAGTTTGCAAAGAAAACACCATGTGTGAGGAGTTGGTAGGTACTTACCCAAAAAGATGTGAGGCTATAATTGCTGCCAAAGGTGCTTCTACTAATTATTGACTGGGGTTTGAGGGGTACTTATGAAATCAACATATTTTAGTTTTTAGTTTTTTATGTTTGGGAGCAATTTTTGCTAATATTTCACCCATAGTTTAGATTAAAAAAATTCACTGTAAAAATGTGTAAACTTTATTTGCAGTTCAACAAAATGGGACTTCATTGGAATGGGGTGAATGCTTTTGCAATTTATTGTATTACATGTTACAGCATGTTACTTTTAAAATGTATCTATAATATGTCATTTTATTTAAAACTCTGTCATGCAAGTTGCCAAATCTAATTGTCTAATATAATAAGGACAGTTGTAGAATTGGTATTTATTGAGTAAGTGGAAGATTCAGCAATATTTCTGTGTTTTTGAAGGCTTCTCCAGAAAGATCAACAAGAACCCAACAGAAGGAGTTTCAGTCTTATATCCTGGACAGTGTAATGGAGCACCTTCTTGCAGCTGATGTCTTGTTAGGTAAGACTGTGGCTGGACAGCCACTTATTTATTAGCAAATACCTTGTTAAAAAGTATTTAAGTGATCAGCATGAGAAGCTATTACCAGAAATAACCATGATATTGTGTTTTTTAACCATTTTCCAAATTTACTTTAGAAAGGGTGGCTTCTTAATGGTGTAGTTTGTTTAATGGAAGATCTATTTAATGGAATTCTATTCTTTTTGAATAGAAAAAAAACATGGAAAAAAACTGTAGTTTAACAGTTCTGCACTTTCAAGAAAGCCTTTACAATATGTGATGAAAAATGTTGGTATGGGTGGAAATAACTGTAGCAGCAAAATGCTATCCACGTTATGACATATTATCAAATTATTTCATAGCATGACAAGTTAACATACCAGAATAACTTTAAATAAAGACAGAAATTATAGTTTCTGTTTCATACAGCCTCTTACACATGTTGTTACAATGAGGAATATAAAAGACCAGTGTGCCGTCCGCCATTTCTAGCCTGGCATGCATATATAAATTATAGTAGTTCAGGTGGGTAGCTGCGTCAGCATGCGTAGGCTGCAAAGGAACAAGTAATAGGTTTATTCCATGCTGAAAAAAGAAGAAAAAACACAACGTTTTGCCCATGGAGCCTTCTTCAGGTGTTGTTATAAATTACATATACATTTTAAATATATATATAATTTGTTAATTTGTGGTTATTCAGTCGCTGTTTTCTAAACGTACATTTTGAGTAGTGTTTCACCTGAGAGACCTCAGCTAAGTGTTGCCATTGCTCAGACCTGAATTATTTGCTTGTAAATATGTATAAAAATGAGATTAAATTATATTTAACATTCTTTTCTTGTTTAGTATTTTCTTTAGAAGACCCATACCTAATTATACAGGCATTGCAAATCACTGGTGTCAGGCCTATGCAAAGACTGAAAGGCTGTTTCTTGCAGAAAAACTGTGTGGGGGATTCAGATCCTCATCATTCATTCAGGGTTTACTGTTTATGTACTGTACATACTGTATCTCCCTGTTTATGTACTGTACATATCTCTAATTATCTGGAAAAGTAAGAACTGGAGATTGAACAGAGATTTATGGAAACAGTAAAAAGTTCTCTTTTGTTATCATCACTTGCTTTACCAGTTACGAGAGGCTAAAGTTATTGTGGTATTTATATAGACTTAGTGCTCTATCTGACCTCTCGAATGTTTTTAGTCTTTCATGAATGTGATGTGAAGTTTGTCTGTTTTATTACTTGTTTTTTCAGGAGAAGATGCATCACTGCCTATCACAAGTGGTGGCAGTTACCATGTCCTGGTGAACAACGTGTTCTATTTTACCCAGCGTGTGGTGGACAAGCTGTGGCAAGGGATGTTTAACAAGGAGTCCAAGCTGGTGGTGGAGTTTATCATCCAGCTCATTGGGCAGGTAGGTTGAGGTCTGATTTTTGAATGCCTGGGGCTACTTTCATTTTCTGAAATTTTCTTACAGAATAATGATAAGAAAAATGGCATTGGGTTGCTGCATTTGTTCTTTTTTTATTCTTATACTGTATGTAGAAAATGCTATATTTTTCTTAGCAAAATATACGATAAACAGATGGGTACTGTTAAAAATAATCAGTGTTTATTAGGCATACCATCTGTTTTCTCAATTTCCATTACAAAGAACTTTCCATTACTTTTTTAAATTTCCTTAAGTATAAAAATTTTGCCACAGGACAACTAAATTTCTTGACTTTTCTACTGATTCTTCAGCTTTAAAATACCAAATCTTCAGCTGTAAGCCATTTGCTGTGGACTCATCTGTAAACAAATACCTCACGTTTTATACCGCAGAGAATATCCCAGCATGTTCTAGTTCACATTTTTTCATAAACTAATAAGTGACAGATTTATTTAATCAGGCACAAGCCTCCCACTGATAAGCAAATTTGTTTAAATCAGTAGGCTTAGCTGTATACTGCAATTGCGTATAAATTAAGCAAATGTGATAATATAATTTGAAACTGAAAAAATAGAAAAGACTGTATCTGTCAGTTTTCACTGGTGATTATAGAAGTTAGTGTAATTATTTTTACCTTTGTGTAAAGTATAATGGAGCTTTAAACTAAATCATTAACATAATAGTAGTTTGTTTTACATGTTGGATAAGTCTATAACACCTTGAAACTCTCATAACCCCTCAAACCAGTCTCAGCTTGACTTAGAGGAATCGGCAGATTGTTGTTTGCTCTGAAAAAGCAAACACATAGCGTGGTTTTATTCTAAATGAGAAGTTTTACGTGACAGTTTAAGGAATTATGTATATGTGCAGCTATGTATGTATGCAGTTTTATTAAACTAAATAAGTAAACAAGTGTAATTGAACATTACATTTAAAATTAATATACATCAGATAGGATGCTGTTGTACTAATGGATGGGGTTAAAATCCTTCTTTTATTATGATGCACCAGCTGTCTTTGTAATACCAAGAAGCCCATGTATATTAGTGTTCCTGAAAATATTGTTGCACGTAAGGAGTTCTTTGTGTATCATTAAAACCAGTTCAGCAGTTCTTATTTTTTCATATTAGACAAAAAGCAGGTCATGATAGCATATGATTTACCTACAGTACACAAGCTCTGCGATGATGTATGGACAGCAGATGAACAGTGACGTTTCACTAGGTTAAAGCAGCTGAGATTCATGCTATCCTGGCATGATTCTGAATGAATGCCAAAGCAAGACCAAAGCCTACTTGTCACACCCAGTCGGCTTAGAGCACACAGTCCTCAGTAGCCCTGGGAGACAGCAACATTCCCACCAGGAATTGCATTCAGACACACTCAGGTCATTTATCAATATGTCCCATGTTCTAGCAATGCTCCAATCAGTCCTCCTAATTATTCTATTCTCTATTTAATACTGTTTACGCCTCCTGATCAGCTCTCTGACATTGTGTGAGCCCTTTTTCAGGAAGCACTTCACTCTGTCTCTGCTCAGTGAAACATCTCAGCCTGAAAGTCAGAAAATTTGAATCAGAAACCTGAAACCTGATCTATCTGAAACCAGCATCAAGCACCAGTCCAGTGGTGTCTTCCTACAGCTCCCAGTTTATTCAGATTGATGCTGTTTCATTTTAAAGTCAGTGGACACCAGTAGTGCTGCATTACTTCATCGTGCTGCATTCCTTCAAAATGTCTCAATACTTAGTAGATGTCAGCCAAGAAGATCTCTAAGACAGGTTTGTGTAGGCAAAAAGAAAAGCTCCATAATTTTTGTCCAGGAACCAAGGTCACATGCTGGATATTCAGCTGTAAGGTCAGAATAACCTTCTCACTATGGAGTTCTTCAATCACACAAAGTGGAAATCAGTGTGCAAGAGATTAGCTCTAGCATCCAAAACTATAAACTCCTGCTGCTGTCATTTGACATACCATTCTACATAAATCCTTTGAGTTGTCTATTAACAGTCCAAGAGAAAGCAGCTTAAAGTCTTTCTCCTTAATACCTAATGTACATGAAAGAAGTACAACTCTGGTCCAGGGGATTGTTACTTGTATTGTCTATCCACCCAAGTGATAACTACCTAATTAATTGATTGCCATGTAATTTGCCCCTTCCTGCTCACCTGTCTCTGTAATGACTCATTTAATGTGATGTAGGAGCAAATAACTTCAGATTGTGCAGCAGGCATTTTACTTTAGAAATGTTCCAATGTGATGTGTATGCACAGTTAACAAGTAAGTTCCATTTTTCAGCAAAACTGGTTTGATGTCGAGAACAATATTTCTATTGGATTAAAAGATATGTATTCACAAACCTGCTTCTTTTCAGTGTAACAGGACCGCATCATGTCATCGGAAGGTTTGTTGCCTCGTTCTGAATTGAAAAATATGGTGCTGCACACACCTGAACTCATCCACGCCAATTCTTTCTAACCCCGAAGTATAAAAATAGTGTTGCAGTTCCCCAGTTCCCTTTTAAGGTCTTATAGGAAAAGTAGGGTTAGGGGAACTGAAATCAATATTCAACTAATTAAAATGTCTATAATAAAGTGAAACAATGCCATCAGAGTAAGTAAAATAATATATTTTGGAAATCATATTGTATTTTGTTTTTAAATGAGTTTCTGACATAAACATAAGAATTATGTTGAGATGATGCTAAATGGGTCATGTGACATGTACAAGACCCTAAGCAATGTTGCTGTTCCACTTCTTACACTTGCTCTGATAGCTTTCTCATTTTTCTTTATTTTACGAGTTGTAGATAAATTTACAAAAACAGGCTAACAACATGTGGTAACAGACAAATAAGTACTAGAACCTGAGATGAAATTTGAACAACTGAGTTTATTGCATGCAAGAAACAATAAGACCAAAGTATTGTTCAAAATATAGGTACAAAACTTCCAGTTTATATAGCAAATTTCACCCACTTCCGCAAATTGTTACCATAGTAATAGGGGGCCACCTGTGTTTGGACATTCCCAAGACCTTGAACACTTTTAATGGTCAGTTTTATCTTTCCTTAGTTAGGGGGTCTCTATCTTGCACTTGGAATTTCATATCAATTAACTCCCTTCCCTGCCATAACTCAAAGGTGCCTAAGCATAGAATGTCTTGTGTCACAAGAAGTCTTTGTGCAGAAAGAAATCAGTTAACCCCTTTCTCACATCTTGTATCTTTCTTCAAACAGTATTGCTTAGTCCTTCATGCAACTTATCAAGCACTTTTTTTTCTTTTAAGCTCATCACGGATCTAGGTTGCTTAGCAACAAAGGACTCTTTGTCCTTTCTCATACACTATGGAGCCTCTTTAATTCATTTATTTATTATTTACCTAATGACTATCACATTATTTAGGAATTCTCTATCACTAACACTTTTTGGTATAATCAAATATAAATAACCATCAAAGCCCACTAATATGCACAGAGCACTGTAGGAATGTGAATGACATTGTGGACATGTCTCAAGCAAGCATGCACCACAGCTTACAGATGTTTCTCAAGCTGAAAGATACTCACAAGGTTGTACAAGGTAAAATGAGTACAGAAAATTCAGTATGGATACTTCTAAATCACATTAGGTAACTTTGCATATAGCAGGAGATTACTGTATTTCTTTTCAAAATTGCATTGAAAAAGGTGAATTGTTTGCTGTGGCCCTGGATCTTAACTTGTAGGATAAGAATTATGAAATAAAATGTTAATTTTACATTTCTGGTCTTGTGGCTTCAATTTACATTTTCGGTCTAACTTATGCATAGTGTGGGATATCACATGAATTCTTTAAAAAATGTTATTAGGACTTTGAACTTATCTTCAGGAAAGATGTTATGTTGTTATGCAAATTAAACATTTACAGTTGCAAGAAAAAGTTTGTGAACCCTTTGGAATTGCCTGGATTTCTGCATTAATTAGTCATAAAAATGTGGTCTGATCATTAACTAAGACACAATAATGGACAAACACAATCTGATTAAACTAATAACACACAAACAATTGTACTTATTCTTATCGGTACTGAACACATTGTTTAATCATTCGCAGTCTAGGTTGGAAAAAGTACGTGAACCCTTGTCCAAGTTCACAACATTTTTCTTGCAACTGTACATCTAAATTCCTCAATGCGTGCTCCTAGGAAATTTGTTTTCATTTAATATTTTTTTTCCTTCCTGATCAAATCCAATTAAACATATAGCTTACTTGAAACCAAACTGCTCATTTATGATGAAGAATCTCCCTTATTATTTTTACATCCAAAACATATTTGGATAATCTTTTGGTTATTCCTTTGAATTGTGAGGAGTTTAATCCTCACGTTCATTTAAATGCCTTTGCTGCATGCGTCTTCCTAACATACAGTATGGAGTTCCTTTAACTAAACCTAAAGTTTGTATACACATGTAGTGAGTACCTTGAATAAGAGAATACTGGTACATTTAGAGTATTACAGCATCTACGTGAACATAATGAGATTTGATCGGATGTTTCTCATTAAGTGAGCAGGATTTACTGGATTACTTACTTGATTACAGTAAGCAGGATTTTTTGGGGGATCACATACTGTATGTTTGTTACAACCTTAACTTAAATTTTGATTAATTATTTTCACTTAGTTGTGGTATGATTATCCAATTTCCATGTTGCATCATTTTTTTTAAGCAAAGCAAATTTTTTATTGAATGAATTATGCCAAATATGCTGTATTCCTAAGGGCCTTAGCTTTGAATTTTTTTTTTACCTTGAAAGCTCAACAAAAGTATTTTTCTGTTGTTCTTCTTTGCCATGAAGTCTAAGAGGAGATCTCAAGGCTTATCCCTAGACCCCATCTATCACTGCCTGAACAGGACCATCCTCTACCAGCTCTCCCGGCCACACAAGACCGTTCCTCAGCAGGTGGCTCTGCTGGACGCTCTGCGTGTGCTCACTGTCAACCGCAACCTCATCCTGGGCCCAGGCAACCATGACCAGGAGTTCATTGCTTGTCTGGCTCACTGCTTCATCAACCTCCATGTGGGAAGGTGAGAATCTCACTGTGTTAAAGAAACACAGAGAACATTTTTTAAAAGTCATTTGTTTTAATGCAAAAACAATTCACAAGGTTTCATAATGTTTTTTTTCTATTTGTGCCAAAAATTTAAATTGAATTTAAATTGAATGTAATTTAAAATACCTTATGAGAATTATTTCAATAATATGTTAAATTTTTTGGTTTTGTATTAAACAGTTTTTGTGGTTTTTTTAGTAACTTGTGATGAATTTTGTTTTGGAATTAGTTATCATGTATTCTTAGCTTTTAAAGAACCCAAGTGTCCTACCATTTCTGCATTAATGACTGGATACAACAAATACATCTTTCTGGGTAGAGAAGTCACTGCTAAAATTCTGTTTCCACTAGCAGCGTTGATGGCTTTGGTCTGGAAGCCGAAGCTAGAATGACTACATGGCACATCATGATGCCTTCTGACATTGAACCTGATGGGCCGCACAGCCAGGATGTCAGTGAAGGTAAACTGCTGAATTAGGGCAACATGAATTAGGACATGTATCTACACTGTAAGCAGTCCAGTATGGGTGCAGGACTTTTTGAAGTACTGCAGTATTTTTGTGGTGCTTTTCTCAGGACACTTAAAACTGATCGTCAGATTAGCAGAGAATTGGGACATTATTGTTCTGAACTTTTATTTTTTCAGAGGTTTATAAAATCCATATGTTTGACAAAAGATCATGAAACACAAGTGTAGAGGCCTATAGAAAGTTGTGTCAGAGTGACTGTATTAACTGATAGGTCAGATGGTTTGTTTGCCTAATTGGATTTTTCAAGAAATTGCTGGAAATTTCCTGTAATATCTTCTCTGAAACAAATAAAGATATGATGTACAGTGTCACCTTATATCCAAGATGTATACTGGAAAGTTAAAATAAAACTTCAGTCAAGTTCTTGCTTGATCAACTAGAGTGAAATTTAGACAACTTAAATGAAATGTTTTTTATGTTTTGTTCTCTTCCATTTACCTTAGGTCGTCAACTTCTGCTGAAAGCAGTAAACAGAGTTTGGACTGAGCTCATTCTCAGTAAGAAGCAAGCCTTGGAAGAAATATTCAAAGTGCCCTTGCCTGCGAATGACCGTGGCCATGTAGATATTGTCACTGCACGAGCCCACATAGAAGAGGCAGCTGCTAAGAGTTGGCAGAATCATCTAGGTTAGTTCTGTAATTATTTTCTAACACACTGTTTGTTTAAAAAAGAACTCTTTAGAGATGCTAATCCTAATTTAAATTGCATGCTATGAAAAGTCAAATTTTAGATTTTTCGTTTTATAGCAGATTTAAAATGTTATATGTGTACTGCTTGATAAACCTGGTGTACTATCCTGTTGTAATCCATATCTTAACCTTCATTTGAATGATGAATTACATGAAGTAAAACATGAGTTTCTGAAATGAGCCTGTTGATGATCTGTCCTAAGTTATCTATGGGAATAACTAAAATCTCTGGGATCTATTGCAACTTTAGGCACAAACCAGCTAAACCAATAATTTCTTGATGGTTTCTAAAGGGAAGAAATTGTAAGCTTGTGTGTTTAAACTCCTGTGAATACAGCAGATACAATAATAATAATAATTGCTGACACTTAGTGCTTTTCTGGATACTCCACATAAAGCTCTTTACAGGTAATGGGGACTCCCCTCCACCACCATCAATGTGCAGCATTCACCCGGATGATGCGACGGCAGCCATAGTGCGCCAGAACGCTCACCACACATCAGCTATTAGTGGGGAGGAGAACAGAGTGATGGAGCCAATTTCTAGATGGGGATTATGATTGATAAGGGCCAACTGGAAATTTGGACAGGACGCCGGGGTGACACCCCTACTCTTTTCGAGAAATGCCCTCGGATTTTTAATAACCACAGAGAGTCAGGACCTCAGTTTCATATCTCATCCAAAGGACAACGCCTTTTTACAGTATAGTGTTTCCGTCACTATACTGAGGCATTAGGACCCACATGGACTGCAGGGTGAGCACACCACGCTGCCCCCAATAACACCTCTTCCAGCAGCAACCTTAGTTTTTCCCAGGAGGTCTCCCATCCAGGTCCTGACCGCACTCACACCTGCTTAGCTTCAGTGGGTTGTCAGTTGTGAGTTGCAGGTTGATATGGCTGCTGAAAATATGTGTGCAAATACTCAAGTTTCGACGAGTTTCAGGGAGACTTGAGTTGTATGTACTAGTTTTTTTAAAGCACTTAGAACCTCTTTTCCTTGTTAAGTGTATGTGCTCCTTTACAAGGTGATATGGCTGCTGACTTGGACATACAGTAGACAATGCAGACAGCGAGAGTGATTTTTACAAAATTTGGCTGCAAGCAAAATAAAATGTGCCCCTGAATTTCCCAAAAGGAAACTTTTAAAATTAAAATATTCTAGATGTAAATATGTTTTTTTTGTTGGTTCACGTAAACATAGTCTGGAATTTTCACAGGACATTATTAAGAAATTAATTAAAGAAACAGAGATTTGAAAGCTGAATAGTAGCACTGGGGATTGATCGCACTTTGTAAATTAAATGAGCTGCAAGAACTTAGCCGCACATGTCTAATCTAAGTTGTGAAAAAAATAGACTTGTAGAGGTCTGATAGGAATATATTAATTTTTTATATTTTAGATGGATTGGAATTGGAATTTGCAGTTCCTGATCTAAATATTTACCTATTGAGTGGAATATTTTCTGAAGTAAATGTATTTATTTTTAAGATGACAGATGTTGACTTTTTTTTCAACCTATATTTCTATACTGTTTTGTCTTCTGTGTGCTCCTCTCCAGCCCATGAGAAGAAGAGTATCAGCCGGGGAGAAGCCATAGCTCCCGTCTCACAGTCCAAGCTGTCCAGAGTCAGCAGTGGCTTCGGCCTGTCCAAGCTGACAGGAGCGCGGCGCAATAGGAAAGAAAGTGGGCTCAATAAAAGTAATCTCTCTGCTCAGGTCTGTGGAATAGATTCATAGAGTGTATTGCAAAGCTGACAAAATAGATTGTAAAACTGTAGATCTCATATTAGTGATAAGGTACTTTGTGTGCAATGATAAAATACTATGGTGTTTTTGAGGACATAAAATGATTGTAGTGGCTTCTTTAAAAGTTTATGTATATAAAGACTATATAAAGTATATTTTCTTTGTAGTTGTGATAGTTCTCAACTACAAAGAAAGAAGCTAACATATTTTTGTTTGACTGTCATCTTTACTCTGATGATTCATTGTTTTACAGGTTTATTCTGATTAAGAACAATTTATTGTAAATATTTCCTGCCTCAGATGGTCTTTCAAGTTACGCAGCCATCGCTGTATTTATATTATGTTAAATATTTTAAAATTTAGACATTTAGTTTTTCCCATTTGTTGTATTTTGTGTACACATGTAAATCTTCATTTCTAAACATTTAAAGATTCTGTCCTGAACATTGTAGTGATTAACTTTATTTGTCCTAAATGTTAAATGTTAAAAATGCTTCACTGTGTTCCCCTTCCTTTAGCTAAGATGATATGTGTGCAGTTTTTTATACAACATTATATATACTTTGTGTTAGTTTCCAAACTTATTGGTAGAGCTTCCATCTTCAGGAAACCTTCCAGTGGATGTTTACCCACATTGCTGTTGTTCGGGATCTGGTGGCCATGCAGTATAAGGAGTATCAAGAAGTAAGTAACGAATGTAAACTCACTTAGCATAAAACATTCAAAGTGTCTTTTATTATGTTGGATATAACTGGTACAGAACATGTGACTGAGACATAGAACCTTGAAGGGTGTTTCTACACTTCCTTGTGGGTAACTGCATCAGCATGCGTAGTCTGAAAAGGAACAAGTAATAGGTTTATTCCATGCTGAAAAGAGAAGAGAGAAAACACAATGTTTCGGCTGTGAAGCCTTCTTCAGAGAAGGTTTTTCTCTCTTCTCTTTTCAGCATGGAATAAACCTATTGTTTCTCTACACTTCCTTGACTGACTATCCGTATACCTTATCAGTTTTTTCATTAACTTTCCTGAATTAGCTAAATATTTCATGCAAGTGTCAATTTGTTGGTTTAGTTTATTGTAGTTTATGTAGTATTTTGAATAGTGCAAGCCAAAACACTGGGCCTATCAATGGTATTACAAACTTTTGTTTATATCCCTTTAATTGTACAACTAGATGTAGTACTCACTCCTGTATTCTGCACCTGAAATCATCATCATCTTTAGAAATATAGTACTAAACCAATTACTTGACTAAAGACCAGTGATAAATATTGTATTTAGCATTTACCACTGTGTATGTAAACCTAAAATGGAGAGTAATTGGTATGGTATTGCAAGAGATCGCATCATTCAGAGACCGCATCATTCTGTACTCATAGGCAGAATCTAATGGTCAGCACTCAGTAGTCAGACGTAACACTATCACTAGTGGGATAATGGGGAAATTATAAACAAAATCCAAGATCCAAACAGCTAATTTTCTCTAGTACTGAAGCAAATAAAAATAGTACGGTAGATCAGCTGACAGTATAAAATTAAAAATTATCTTCCTTCTACTCTTCCCCATACAGAGGCAACAGAATGCCCTGAAGTATGTAACTGAGGAGTGGGCTCAGATAGAGTATGAGTTACTGAGAGAAAGGGGCCTTTGGGGGCCACCAATTGGGTCCCACCTGGACAAGTTCCTGCTGGAGATGACTGAAGGACCCTGCCGGATGAGGAAGAAGATGGTGCGCAATGACATGTTTTACATCCACTACCCCTATGTTCCAGACACAGAGCAAGACACCAGCTCCCAGGTAAGCACATTTCAGTACAATAGATCCACCACACCTAAACCAGCAGAACAAACCACTTCAGATTTAGTAATTGAAATTGCTGAAATTATTTTTTTGCAAATTCAGTTTAATGTCTTGTAACACTTTTAACTGTCACTGTGTAGCTTGAGGTATTTGAATTATGCTTTAAATTTGTTACCAATCCTTCAATTTCATGTTTAGGTCAATTAAATTCCTATGGATTTAAAGACAGCTTATTCTTAAACATAGTGTTTTATCACTATTCGGAAAAATGTGAATAAGCTATAGAATTAAGCAAACAGGGGTATTTGTTTTCTTCCAAAGTATTAAGTACATTTAATTAAATTAATTGTACATAATCATTTAAAAAATCTATAAAATCATTCTCAATTTAGCACATCACCAATTAATCCAAAAGGAGCAATCAGAAAGCAAGAAATCTGATGTCCCCTTGTATCAGAAATGCTACAGGATCTCTAAAAGTTGCATTTCCCTTTAGGTCCCCTTTATGAAAAATGTGACAATGTTATTGATCAGGAAGGGGGTCAATTTAAGTGAAGCAGAAGCATTGTGGTTTTGTCAAGCTGTTGTGTTTCTGTTTGGTTTCCCCATTGTTCCTTAATATCTGTTATGCAATTTATCTTCACACAAAGCCTTCCCAAAATGTCTCAGTACTGGGCTTTATTCACTAGCTTTATCATTCTTACTGCTAGTTTAATGAGCACTTCATATGTAATTGGTCAAATATTAACTGAAATACTAGATAACAATAGCTCAGATGTGTTTTTAGACAATCAGCTGACTATTTCACAAAAACATTTTTTGCTCCATTTAAAAACTTTATTTTTTTCAGAATATATAGTTTTGTTTTCTTCTTTATATATTTATTGTCTGTATTTCACATCTCGCTATCACTATCCTCAAAACCTCACGCGGGAAAATGAGGAAGTGTAGGCACCTAATTCAAGCCATTCTTCTTTTAATACACAGGCTGGAGGTTTAATCAGCACATCACTTAATGATAGCACATCAAGCCTGAGACAGCCACAACACTGCATGGTTAGCTGTGAGCCAAAACAGCTCTGTCTGACCAATCCCACTCTACCCTTGGCAGCCTC
This sequence comes from Atractosteus spatula, assembly GCF_055471065.1. Classification (NCBI taxonomy): domain Eukaryota; kingdom Metazoa; phylum Chordata; class Actinopteri; order Semionotiformes; family Lepisosteidae; genus Atractosteus; species Atractosteus spatula. Next base: position 36,389,706 of record NC_142708.1, read on the forward strand.
TTGGGGTATTCTGGTCACAGTTAGCTAGTTACTTGACCAGATACAGCCTGCATTTGGGCGATTGTATTTACTTGTTGAGTGACTCGTTAGGCTTCCATAAAGTTTTTAATTTTAAACAAAGCTTTCTTTTGTCTTCATTTATATTAATGCTAATTTAAGACACAAGTCATAATGAAAAAAAATATTTTAAATTTTGATTACAAAAATATATTATTACACATACTGTACTGTAGTGGCTTTAAAACCTTACAGTATCATATTGTGTTTAGAAGAAAATAAACATGTACAGTACAAAACTAAACAGAGGCCAGATTAAAATAGGTTTTGCACTATATTTAGATCAGTACTAATCAGTACTGTACTATAGCTGATTAACTGCACTGTACTGTTTGGTTATCTGTGGATAATGTGATTTACATGTGTGGCATATCTAGAATTCGTTTTGTTCACGTATTACTGTACATGCTGTGAAGGAAGTACTTTCTGTTCTGTTTTAAATAAAATATTAGAATGAGCAACTTTCTATGCAGTGCCAATACAAAACATTAACATGGAAAAGTACTAGGAACTTGGATTATAGGGTCATTAAGCAGACTTAAGGAGCGCTAAAGATTGAGACCAGTTCCAGCATACATTAGTGGAAAACAGGTCAAATGGGTCATCGAATGGGTTTCCTGAAAAGTTTTTTAATTAAAAAATATAGTACAATACACACTTTGCTTGCTTGGTGAGGGAGACAATGATTTATATTTTGTCTTAATGCTAATTATATAATGTAAATGATAGAAGTTAAAAGATAGAAATAAATCTAACATTATATATAATATGATATTCTTCATTCTAATGATGGTGCAAAAATTCTAGTGTTTTGCATGTTCTGTTTAGCTATCTAATAAGGACATGCTTTGAACCTATGAACAATTGTCCCTTTTGTTCAAATTTCAGTAGTATTTTGAGTATACAAATTAACTGCAGAACTTGTGTAGAAATGCTGAAATAGTAGGATTACCAAACAGGAAATAATGTCAGACAAAATTATCTTAATTTGAGCAGTCTCATTTTGTATACAAACCTGGGAAAATATAGCCAATCATTAAAAATAGTGAATTAGGAAATGTGTAATCAAAATTTGAAGGTGATATTAAGCTGGCAGCTCAGTACATGATCACCTGTCACAGCTTGAGGAACAATGAGCCTGTCCTACAACAAATTTTTAATATGTTGTATGTTATAGGTAAGTGCCCTATGATGTGTTTCTCCCATGAACGTCTGTAGATAATTGTGGTGATTGTATAAGCAGAGTCAACACTGTAATTTATCTGCCATGCCAATAAAGCTTCTTGAATTAATACAAACACAGTTGAGTGTGAATGGCTGATGACAACTACTGTAGCTGAACCAGTTGTTGGGTACACTCTGGTTAATAACACCTGCAGTTTGCTTTCTCCGTCTGTCTGTGGTGGTGGGGCTTATCATCTTCTGCCACTCTTCCTCAGTTTAATATTATCATTTTATTATCTCTATATATTCCCAGTACAAATGCTGATGGGCTTATGAGATTGAGAATGTACAGTACAGTGAATATTTAATGGACTGTGTGATATATAAAATTAATATAAATATCAATGAAGTATACTGTTGTGTACCATATTTTTTATTTTCATTAATTTATAATAATGACATTCAGAAACTTATTTTAATTTTAGCTACCAAAAGTTTTCTTTAGTTACATAATACACTCATACCCCGGTATCTGAACCTAATTAGTTTCTAAAAATCTGTTCTGAAGGTGGGAGATCGTAAATCGGAAATAAAAATTTCATTATTTCTTATGGGAAAAATTCCACCCCGTTCTGAACCGAAGACAAGTTCACTCAAAAACCACCCTAAACATATAATACCATACAGACCATTATAGCATTAGTGAACAATGCAGTTCTACTCAAATAAACCAGCTATAGCTGCAAAATAATTAGTTATCAGATTTACATTTTTCATTCTTTCATAATAGATCGCTATCCATGCGATCTGCTAGAACGATGTGTATACTGTTGTTGACTAATTTAAACAACTGTTGTTGTTAAAGACATAAATAATCTTTTTTCTCTTCCTTAAGACCCCATAATGAATAGCAACTACAAAACAAACATAAAAAAACACTTTGAAAATGAGAGCACAACCTTTCGTTGTAATTGTAAACAAAGCACTTCTGCTATCCTTAGCTATGTCTGGCACTGAATACAACTGATCACAGAAGATTCTCAGCCAAAATCAGTCACTTTAATTTGGATTAGCAAAATTTCTTTCTTATAATGAATTACATGGTACAAATTCTTCATGTTCGGATAAGCAGAAATTTGCATACCGAACATTCTTATATTTTGGTATGAGTGTACCATATTAATATTCCATATTAAGTAGATTTACAAAAGTAGGACAGCAGAGTAAATTAAGCTAATGTTTTCAATAATATCTAATGCACCACAGGTGCCACCTATCGATCTTCTTTGGCCAGTGAAGATTTTTTGGGCAGTTTGACCGAGGCATTGCGCAGTCAGTTTACAGTGGAAATGAGTTTTGACGTGCAATCTGTTTCTACTTTAGAAATGGCTGTTCATATGCCCTTTAATGAAGAATAGGTCCTGTGAATGCACCTGTTTATGTCAAACCTGCCTGCAATAATGATTATCATATCTCTTTCCAAAATTTAATTTTAATTCAGAAGATAGTTTCTAATCCTAAACAATGTCTTTTTAGAAACCCACCCGTTACCGAAGAGCCATAAGTTATGACAGCAAGGAGTACTACATGCGTGTCCTCTCTGGAAATCCAGGCATGTATCAGCACTCCATTGAGCAGAGCTCAGAGGGGGAGACTACACAGCATGAGCCTGAGCATGGAGAGGACACTATCGCCAAAGTCAAAGGTAACAGCCTGTTAATTAAGCTTACAGTGCTATTGAAACAGCAAGCATATTACCTTCTGTTAAACCCTAGCATATGGCCTTATGACATTCTCAGAACTTTGCAGTTCATATATTATGTGATGTTTTAACAGATGGTGTGATTGTATATTATTAGTTGATTATATATGCTTTTTTATTCTTAACAGTAGTCCTTTATGGTCAAATTACAGATTTAAATATACCTTTAGATGTTCGGAATCATCAGATAAGACCATTTTAATAGCAAGCTTACATTTTTTCGATTATTTAGTCATTAGATTGTGCCTGTCTTCTGTTGATGTCAGATTAAAACACTATCTGGCTGTTCCCCATTACTCCCAAGGCTTAGTGAAGCCCCCACTGAAACGCTCACGCTCCACTGCTGACGGGGCAGATGAAGACAGCCAGGAGCAGCTGCAAGACCAGTTGCTGGAATCTGGGGCCATGGATGAGGAAGAGAAGACAGATAATACTACTCTGCTGAGGTTACTGGAAGAGGGAGAGAAGGTTGGATAGAGTTTTTGCTCTTTTGTTGTGGCATTCCATGATAGATCAGAAGACACTTCAGAATTTGCATTACTTTAAAATAGTGTGACATGTTTGGGGTGGCCAGGTCACAGCCAGCATCTTGATGCTGTGGGCACAGTGTAAGGCCAGGAAACAATCCTCAGTCAGTCCTTCTCCTTCCTGTGAATAGAGCACAGAGCGGTTCAGCTTTCTCCTCTTCAGATCACTCCAAGCTTACAGCTTTTTAAACAGTCACCTGGCCAACTGTCTTCAAACTGGTGGTTTGGACAGCTAGTCCAGATAGAGCTGTGCTCTTACAATATGTTTCTTTTGAAAATAGTGGTATGTTAGAATTTATGACAATAATTGACACTTTTTGGATCAAAGTTTAATATACTTATTGTAGCAAATACAAAAAAGCAAAACCATAAAGAATTTCCATTCTATCCCTCATCCCATCCCCCCTCCCACCATCACTTCATGGGTAGTAAATATCCTCCCTCCTCGGCCCTCAGATGACTCCAGAAATGCCCCCTCAGGAGGTAGCCCTTAAAATAGGCTTAATGGTGCTTTGATGGTGTCCATTGCCCTCAGCCTCAGTCTGTCCCACTCCACCAGCCACTTGGACTTGTGCAATTGAAAGATCCATAGAAACAATGCCAAGAAAGGAAAGGGTTCACTGACTCCTGGGGAAGGGCCACCAGTGCTGGGGAGCCATACACTTAGCAAATAAGGGAGAAAAGCGTACATTATTTCCAGAACAGACTTACCCAAATCGGGCCCTAGAACACAACCACATCTAATTGTTCCCACACCATGTGAAAAAAGTGGCTATTGCTCCTTGGGGATATAGATTTTGAGAAGTCAGTGAGTCTCATGAAAAAACATTTCTGAGTAACTATTTAAATTCATTGAAAAAACTGACATGCTCCAGCCAATCAGGGTTTTTAGAATTGAAAGTGCTCAAACACTCAAATTGCTCCAAATACTGTCTCAAGAAATGTCTTCATATGTGAAAGTCCTTAATTCTTAATTCAAAAAATCCTTTGTCCTTAATTAAAAAAGTACTACTCACTAGTGTGAGTTCTTCAGTTAACTGCTAACTACCAAACAGGCTAGATGGGCCAGATAGTTTCTCATGTTCTCAGTAGATGGGCATAGAACGTACACACCAGTCCTGATGTTATTTCTCTTTAGTTCAGCATATTATGTAATGGATGGGATTGAAACACTACAGTTTAGAGAGCACCATAAACCCAAATTGAAGTGCAACCATGCAAATAAAATGAAATCAGCCAGAGTTTGAATTGTGAATTCTCTTACTACTGTATGTCCTTCAAATGCAAAGGACTGATTGACAAATGGAAGGCCAATGTGATGAAATATGGGAGAAGACAAATGCTGCTTCCAATTTTAGTATTCTTTTCTTTTAATTGACAAATAAGAGATGATAAGGCCGAATCATGATCTAGAGTAAAAAATCTTGTGCTCTGTGAAGAAAGCCCACTCATACTTCCAGTTTCAACATGAAGCAGGATTATTGGCATAAACCAAACTGCGACGAAACGCAATGCGAATGACCAAAAATTAAAATTTAGAATTTTGGTATAGAATCGAAGGCTGCATTTTACACAAAGAAGGAACAAACTGTATTGTAGTATTTTAGAATTTTTTTGTCTTTTAAATTGAAATAGTTTTAACTGCATTTTGTCTTTTACTATTAAAGAGTATGCAAGTTAAATGTATAAAATGTATAGGACAGTATATCAGTACTGTGCTGCACTAGCTTAGTGAGTGTTAAATCTGCAAGTTACTTCACTTCTGTTATCTCTAAGAAGTGTGGCACCATTATGTGGTTCTTGAGACCAATACATTGACACATCACATGAATAAATCATTTTAAAAATTGTGCTTCAGAGCTTTCTGATGTTCTCAGGAAAATGCACATTAGAGTGAATTGTTTTCCAGAAATCATTGTTTCTTTTGTGAGTACATATTTGCATTAACTGAGCTCGGCTATTGCAAGAAAACTAAAAAGGTGCTTCATACTGAGAGCAATGTACTTCGCATATATAAGCCAGATTCTGAAGGTGACTGAGGATAAGTCTTTTTCCATTCATCAGCAGTTTATCGGTAGCCTGATTTTTATGTGATTAATACTACAAGCAGTGCTTCAGTTCTTGCACACCTGAGTATTTGTTTCCTAGACTGTGATATAAATAACTTGAAATGTTTGAATTGGATTAACTAATCACAGATTAAATTATTTTTTTAAAGTGGCAGTGTTCTCTGTAATTTTTCATTTTTTTATTTATGTCTAAATTCTTTACTGATACGCAGTCATTATTTCTTATTTTTTCTTTTAGAAAGCATAATACCACCAAGGAGCTTACCAATTCTAGATTATAATGAGGCCTATATAGTAATCAATTAAAACAAGTGAGAGATAAAAAAAAAACAGGCGGTACCTTGCTCTTGTGAAACTTCTGGATCAATTAAAAGTAAAGTACTGTGTTATCCTTTCAAGACATAATTAAAAAAACAAGGATGGAAGCCTTTACTATGCTAACCTCGTCAGCTGGAGTTTTTCAGTATCTAGTTAAGCTATGTGTAACATTCACTAATATTGTTTACCATGCAGAAACAGATAATCAGCTTTACATTTTTGGGGATATAAATAACCATCTGTAACACCCATATTAATCATTAATTTTTTTGTAAAGAATTGGCAAGCTGACATAGTGACCTTATGCAGTATTGGTCTTTTGGCACTATTATTACCTGACTACAGTCAATTCTTGGAAAGCAAGGCTGGGCCTCTAGACCTCTAAGAAAAATATGGTGGTCCAGTAGGTCCTCAGGACCAGAATTCAGAATTTCCAATCCTTGTCAATAACCATAATAACCAGGGACACTGTGCTGTAGAAGGTGCTGTTTTTCTTACAAGTAAACCAAGGTCATAACTACTTGTGGTCATTATGGATCTTATGACATTGTTCAAAAGAATAGGTTGCTAATTCTGGCTATATTGCACTCTGAGGTTGCATAGTCTTGGCATGCATACATTTCCTCCCTTACCCTTCTTATACTTCCATCATCAGTCAAATAATTTTAGCTGCCTGTGACAGCATCCTCATTCCTCTTGGTCATGTTTAAAATGAACAAATATCGTTTATTGTGCCAACACAGTATTCCAAAGCCTGTTCTATTCCCGAGGACACCAATGAAGAATCTGTAGATTAAAGCAATGTGTGTTTTGTTTGGTCTTTAGATTCAGCACATGTATCGGTGTGCCAGGGTTCAAGGCCTTGACACAAGTGAGGGACTGCTGCTGTTTGGGAAGGAACATTTCTACGTGATTGATGGCTTCACCATGACAATTACAAGAGAAATCAGGGACATTGAAACCCTGCCTCCGAAGTAAGTGCAAATGCATTCAATTTGATTGATATCTCTTTTCATAGAGCCTACATATTACTTCATATGTGAAATGTCTGCTGTTACCTTAGAAAAGCAATTGCAGTTGACAGTAATTGCTATGAAGACATGTAAATTTTCTACCTGTAGTAGACAGTTTTCCTACTGTCTGCCTTTGCAAATTACAGCTTTGTGACACTGTAAATCAGTGCATGATGAAGACTTTCAAAAATGGCTTGTGTTCCTAGTACTAAGATCCCGATTTGCCTGCTGTCACAATAACAAAACTAAACAGAAGTAGGTATTGTATGAAGAGGAGAGTTATAATTGAAAAGGATTTAAAAAACCTCAAAAGGTTTGTTAAACCTCTCAGGTTCTTTCATATGACACTTGAAAACTCAACTTTAAATCCATATATAATCAATTTAACACTATATGTGTAAACTAAAATGATTCTTCATCACAAGATATCATGTATTGTTTCTGGACTGACCCTAATCCAATTAATGTAATCTAAACAAGTAAATCTATTATTATTTTTTCATTTGGTAACATATACCAATAGAAGAAGGCAGTTTATTTAAAGTCCAAACAGTATCTCTCTTCATTTTGTTACAAATAGAGTTACAAAAATGGTGAATATCAGACAATGAGAAGATTTTGCCAAGACTATACCCAAGCGGTTAGTATAATTAGAAGCACCTGAGTTCTTTGTTCTCCGGCATAGCTTTGGTAAAAGAAAAAAATAAAGACAAATTGGTTAAACAAATATTTATAATGGCAATACACACTAAACAACACACAACCAAAAATACAGTATAAAAGTTATGCTTTTTACATACAAGGCATCCCAGAGGCCTACATCCTGACCACCAAGAAAAAACCCCAGACTTCTATCAATTATTCTTCTACCTCTATAACATCTACACATACTGTACCCACGGGAGAGATAAATCTGCATTGTAAATGAACAGAATATGATTATACAGTTAAATCTCTCTCCCTGTTCTGCAAATACATCCACCAACCAGAACTGGTTGTTTTTAACCAAGGGATTCTTTATAGAGGAAATCCTAAAGTTTCCTAAAAGCAACAGAATGGCAAGCTGTCTTAACAAGGTTCAAAAATGTAACTTGAATCTTTGAATTTTGTCTTTACGGATGTCTGGACAAGGAGCTGTTGTCTGGCACTTCCTCCTTTCTCCTCTCTTCCCTCTGCCTTCCTGTCTCTTCTTCTGTCCTTTCCTTCTATCCCCTTTTTCTTTCCCTTCTTGTTCTCCTGTCTTCTTTTTCCTCTCTCTATAGCCCATTTTATTCTGTGGTCCTTGACTTGATTGGCACTTAATCATTGACCCAGAACTTAAATCAACCAAAATAAACAAAAGCAACAATAAACATTGTATCTGGATTATTTAAGACACTTCAGTAGTCACTTCCAATAGCTGTTACAATATCTTTCAAAATGCTAATGCAAGAAACAATGGTACAATTAGGTGTTATACATGGTTTTTAAAATACCTCAGTGAAAAGTATGACAAAGGTGCCCCAGATAATTTTTTCCATAAATAAAATATAAAAGTGGTGGTGACACAATGCCTGTTTATGCTTTTTGTTAAAAGTATGCACGAGCCCATTATCCCCAGAGGAGCTAGGCAAGGTCAGAGCCAGCTGAAGAGAACCTGCAGTATTTTTGCTTATGAAGACATAAAGGAAGTGCACAAACGTCGATACCTCTTACAGGTGAGATGATTAATGACCTTGCTTTGGTAACATAAAGCAGTATTGCATCTGTAATTGCTGTTTATTAAGATGGCTTCCTTAGATTTTGAATCAACCCACTGTCATAAATAATTAGAATTAATTAAAATGTTTAAGTCTGAGATTTCTGCAGGGGATTTTTTAATCAGAAAGTGGTTTTTCATTTCATTTATGCAAACCGATTTTCTGTTTGGTCTGTTTTTTTGGCAGCCTATTGCAGTCGAAGTATTTTCTGGTGATGGGCGGAATTACCTGCTGGCATTCCAAAAAGGAGTTCGAAACAAAGTCTATCAGAGGTTTGTGCTGTGTATGGTATTTTATTCAGACCATCACCCAGCTGGGTTCTGTCTGTTCACAACCATTGTGAAGTTGTAAGCAGTATTTTGACCATTTTAGCTCCCTATATTCTATTTGAATTGTGCATTTCTGTCACTCTTGTCTTACCAGGTTTCTGGCTGTTGTGCCCTCTCTGGCAGACAGTTCAGAGTCTGTATCAGGCCAGCGGCCTAACACCAGTGTGGAGCAAGGGTATGTACTGCAGATCTGATTAGGCCACCTGATTATTATCAATGATTATTAATCATTATAACGAATCAGAACATTACCTCACACCATTAATCTGGTATTTGTGAGGGGTTTTTGAGAGAATTTATCATATAAACCATTTTTAGGGTATGTGATGAAAGAAGTGTACACATTTTTCAGATGAGTAAAGTATTGTTGCTTCCTTATACTGTATCTTTTCATTATGTGTGTGAAAATGTATTTTATAAATTCAGTAAATAATATCATTCAGTATAACCATCCATGCATAATGATTTATATGTTGTGACTATGTTTTAAGTTAAAACTACATTTTTTCTTGTGATAAGTGGACTCATGAAGGATTTTAAAGCTTAAGATTTTTAAGATATTTTATCCATTTACTTCTCTTGCAGAACAGTTAATAGCTAAAGCCTTTGTTTGCTGTGTGTGATATTGAAACAAAAGAATAACGTTTCAGATAAGGAAGAATTTCTTTAAATAGATCAATGCTACGCAGTGTATATATTCAAATGTATTTATACATACTTTTATGTGCATAGATCTGGTTTGCTGAGTACTTTGGTTGGTGAGAAGTCAGTAACACAGAGATGGGAGGTACGTCCACATATTTAATTTATTTGTGGATTTTAATTGAAATATCATTCTATTGTTCTAGCCAGGTATTTAAGTGTAGATTTTGTTTCTGACCTGTGTTTATGTTGTAATGATGGCTTCTTTTACTGAATGCAGGCAGTCCTGGCTTTTAAAAACTATTTGTTCCTGGAATCCCCATCCTAAATTAGATAATCAAAAATCAGGCCTTATATTCACAGTATTGAAAAGGGGATTAGAAGACCGATTTTCACAGAAAGGTAGAAATATAGGATTTAATATAGGGTAACTAAATACTGTAATATGTTAGGAAACAGTTCCATAATGCTATATGTTCATTGAACATAAGGCTTTGATTTAAATACAGCTTAAATTCTACTTTTTTATTCTAACTGTGCTAAATATTTGTCTTACAGACACATGTCATCTTATCCATTTTACAGAGAAAATGTTTCATGAAACAGTCCCTTGCTTTCATTATGTAAAAGTTGGATCATTGTAAATCAGATCCTGCATGTAGGTCATGTATTTAATGGCTGAAACGTGTTTCCTGTTTATGCAGCGAGGAGAGATCAGCAATTTTCAATACTTGATGCACCTGAACACACTTGCTGGCAGGTCTTACAATGACCTCATGCAGTACCCAGTCTTCCCCTGGATTCTGGCTGACTATGATTCTGAGGTACAAGGGAAATGTGAAAAGGCAACTATTTGTTTATGCAGGACTTGGGAGGAGTGAAAGAATAGTCTTATTATATACTTACTCTGATCACAATTGTCTAGAATTGCTTTGGAAAGAGGGGACTTTTCTTCTTAAGCAGGTATAAAAGTGCTAATTTTGCATTTTAATTATGCTAATTATGCATTTAAAAAAAGTCTTAAACAGGGTTGTGCTGTTGTTTATAAGTTTTGTTCTTAAATCAGTTAAAATAATAGTCTTTCTGGCCAATGTTTGAACAAACAAGGTATCATATCATTAATGCTATGTTAATATTAACATTATGTTTATGTTAAAAAACGATGGTCTTAATAGAATGATTTGGTAATGTTAAAATATAATTGGATCTGCCCAATATGCAGTCAGTTTGCCTAGTTGTACTATGGGGAGCTACAAATTTGTAAATGCTGTCTTTAAGGAATTGGACCTCACAAACCCCAAAACATTCCGGAACCTGGCGAAGCCTATGGGAGCACAGACTGATGACAGGCTGTTGCAGTATAAAAAGAGATTTAAGGACTGGGAAGATCCTAATGGTATTTCACCTGCATTGTCAGTTTTTCTCTACAGACTTCATTTCTCAGCATTCAAATTTTGTGATTTCCATCACTCAATTTTTAATGGATTGTGGCATCCATTTGACTTCGTTAATATATATTTATCCATATTTAAAACTTACAGAGGTGCAGAGTGTTAAAGGTATGCCTGTAGTTCAAGGAGTTAGAAACAGATTTTTAGGGACTCTTTTTGAGCCACTTTTCCCGAAACATTATTAAAATGTTCTAGGTGCAATCCATACATGACAGTATAAAAGGCAGGGCAACTGGATACTTTCACTTTGAACAGAGTTTACTTTTAAAGTTAATTGACCCTTAAGATTTCATTATGAAGGGGGTTCTGTTAGGATACATACAATTCTTATACAAAAATGGATAAAATATAACACAAATATCACAACAACAAAAAAGAAGAAACACAAAAATAATTAAAAATACAAAATATCTGCCATGAAAGGTAACTTGAATAAATAAATTATGAAAATTAATGAGTATAATTATTTCAATTACAAGAATTGTTTTACATTCTGTTTTAAATAGAAATTTAGTTTGTTTTTAAATACACTAATTAGTGTAATAAAATACACTAATTATGTGATCTTAGTTCAGGGTAAGCTATTCTAATCCATTGGAACCTTATAGCTAAATGCCTTTTCTTCCAAACTCATAATATAATCAGGGAACTTTAACATATATTTTACTCACATTGTTTAGAATTATACCCTGAATTTTGTGCTAATAGAAGTTCTTTTAAATAAGTAGGAATTTTTATCTGAATATATTTAAAATGAAAATAATAGGAAAGAACAGAGATTGCAGATTGATCCATTTAATGCTTAAACATGATTAAGTCCTTGACAGTCAGCTTCTAAACTAGAAATAAGTGTACTTTGGAACAATATCAAATTGAAATATTCTTTCTAATTTGTACCTAATTTGTTTCTTTCTAATTTGTACCTGGATTAATAAGTATACTTTTACTTTAAATTGACTATTATTTAACTATTATTAAATATTTTAATTTAATGTTTTATTTTGTTCTCTTAGGGGAAACACCTGCCTATCATTATGGGACACACTACTCCTCAGCAATGATCGTGGCCTCATACTTGGTTAGAATGGAGCCTTTCACACAGATCTTCCTTAGGCTTCAGGTAAGTCTCATTATGCGTGATTGTTTGACATAGGTTCCTTAGCAAAAAGTTGCCATAATATCCATCCGTTCTTCAATCCTTAAGATGTATTAAATGAATAAAAAGGCCCTACTGTACCCTCATAATAGCCGTAACATTTTCTCCCCGATAAAAAATACTTTTTCAAATACAGTGTTATTCTGATAAATTGTAATGCACTTAAATGGGGAATATATGTATGCAGGTTTATGACTCTAGTTCATGAGATAAAATATTACTTTAGGTCCACCCATAAAATATTGAATGATATTGCAGTGCTTAACATTTCTTTGATTTCCTTTTGTTACATTAATCTTATAAACACTGAGCTGTTCATAACAAAATGAAAAGTAAAAAGAAAAATGTTTTTTTTACTGTACACATTCACAAAATGCTCTTCGACTACAAAAATAAAAGTGACAGGAATGGTCTTTCATCATAAGTGTTGTACATGTTTTGACACATCACAGTCGTTTTGTAGTCTTTTTTAGATGTTTGCATTTTCTAAATATAAAAAATAGTGGTAGAATGGAGTAAATACACTAAACAAGGAAAAGTGGGTTTAACTGCAGTTGAGTGCATACAATTCAAGACTCCCTGAAACTCTTCAAAACTTGAGTATTTGCACAGATATTTGCAGCAGCTATATCATCCTGCAAGTCAATACTGGCAGCACTGAAGCTAAGCAGGTGTGAGCCCGGTCAGTACCTGGATGGGAGACCTCCTGGGAAAAACTAAGGTTGTTGCTAGAAGTGGTGTTAGTGAGGCCAGTAGGGGGTGCTTACCCTGCGGTCTGTGTGGGTCCTAATGCCCCTGTAAATAAAGGAATCGTCCTTCAAATGACACGTGAAACCAAGGTCCTGTTTCTATGTGGTCATTAAAAATCCTAGGGTGTTTCTCGAAAAGAGAAGGGTTTGTTAACCCTGTGTTTCAGCCTTTAATTCTTTATTGGCCTTTATCAATCTAAGTCCTAATCATCTAGCTGCACATTACCTGTAAAGTGCTTTGAGTGGAGTGTCCAGAAAAGTGCTATATAAGTGTAAGGAATAATATTATTACTATTATTATTAAGTGGCTGAACTTAAAGGTAATTCTATGTAAATAGCATTTAACTTAGTTCACTTTTAAAATGGAGAAAATTGTACAAAAAGTTAAGCCATGCCAGTTCACCAAAAAATGTCGCCCACTGCTTCAGAAGATAATTAAAGGTGTTTGGTTCTTTGCTTAAATTTCCTCAGGGAGGTCATTTTGACCTTGCTGACAGAATGTTTCATAGCGTCAGAGAAGCCTGGTTATCAGCATCCAAACACAACATGGCCGATGTCAAAGAACTTATCCCTGAATTCTTCTACCTCCCAGAGTTTCTCCTTAACTCTAATAACTTTGACTTAGGTAAGTAAAATAATTTTGATTTTGTTTGTAATTTTGTTTTCTTACTCTATAATTAGTTAGCTTTTCTAGATAATAGACTAAATACTTTCCATAACACATTTCTTGATGTACAGAGACTGGAATTTTTTTTCCAGTAAATGAAAAACTAAATTACTATACTACAGACCCAGTATACAGCAAACACTTCCAGAATAAAGGAGTGTTGATAAAATAGACAGTCAATTGTATTGTTTTATGTTCGTTAGCATTAAATGTTTTAAATATGTACAATTATAAATCTTTGTCAAATATAAGATTAGTTCTTGATTTTTAGTTTGTGTGAATAGGATTTATTTTTATTATTGTTATCTATTAAGATAAATTAAGAGAGTTCCTTTTAGTCTGACTTTCAGCCAGCTGACTCTGATGATCACAGACTTGAAACTCAGTGGGAGTCCAGCAGTTTTTGTTTTTTTTCCTGCATTTTTTCCCTGCAGTAACAATGAGACAAATAGTGAATTATTCACTTCCGTAGTGTAGGAAAGGTAGGTAGTGTATATTAAGTTAAATAAAGTAGAACTAAAGACGAGGAAATCCATTGTGATAGCCTTATTATATCTGGCATAGTGTAACCAGTATGTGCTTAACACTTAAAATAAAGCATCTGTTCTTATGACTTATAATTGTATTTATGTTTATCTTCAATGATAATAGGCAGCAAACAGAATGGCATTAAGCTTGGAGATGTGATACTGCCCCCTTGGGCAAAAGGAGACCCCAGAGAATTTATCCGGGTTCATCGAGAGGTAAGAAAGTATAATTTCAGCTTGTGTCATTTTCTTTGCTCTTATTAAGTTGTAAAATGTGATTCTAAACTCTAGCAGTACTTATTTATAACAATTTGTGTACTAATGTGCTACAACTAGATCTCTTTTTGAACTGTGTTTATCATGTATTTTCCCACCAAATGAGCTGCAGTTATGTTCTAGCCATGAGACTCCTACTTAAGATTGCATACAATTCATAAAATCACAAAACAATGGAAAGAAAAAGCTTTAGGTGTGTTTGAGAGTTGTAATATCACATTGTGTTTAAAAGAATGTTCATTCTTCATACTGAAGCCAGTGTGTTGCCATATAAACACAGGCTCTGGAGTGTGACTATGTCAGCGCCCACCTTCACGAGTGGATAGACCTGATTTTTGGGTTCAAGCAGCAAGGGCCTCCAGCAGTGGAAGCGGTAAATGTGTTTCATCACCTCTTCTATGAGGGCCAGGTGGATATCTACAACATCAACGACCCACTGAAGGAAACTGCCACCATTGGATTCATTAACAATTTTGGACAGATACCCAAACAGGTACTACTATTTTTACATGATAAAAAATAAAGTTGTTCAAAACTAATATTATTGTTCATTTGTGGTATTTGTTATGTTTCCATTAGGTGGGCGGTATGGTGCCACAATGCTTAGCATTGCTGGTCCCTGGGGTGGAATTTGTATATTCTCCCCGTGTTCTCTCCCCAGTTTCCTCCCACAGTGCGAAGACAGTGATAAGTTAACTGGCTTCTTGAAAAGTTGGCTCTATTGTGAGTGTGTGCGTGTTTGTGTCTGTGTGTTCCCTGTAATGTACAGGCTTCCCTTCCAGGGGGTTTCCCACCTTGCATCCAGTGCATCCTGGGAAGGGATCTAGGCCACTGGGACTCTGGACATGATAAGCAGTTATTGAAAGTGATGTGATGATATGATGTTTTCTTGAGGCGTATTGAATTATACTTCACCTATTCTGTAGTAGTGATGATTCTTGATAATCTTTTTTTAGACTGAATGTTGAAAATCATCTACTGCTCCCTGTAGAATTCTGTTTTGGAAAAAAGTAAACTTTCCACTTCATGAGTTAATGTCACCTCCTTTAATATTCCAGAGTGCATTGCAAGTCAAATTATTTGCAGGTTCTGAAGAAACATTTTTCTTTTTTAAGTGGATATGCTTCTGAAGTTACAGGTTTCAGTTAATTGTTTCCTAATAGTACACACGTTTTTGTGTTTGACAATGAAATAAGGCAATCACACTGTTTTGTTTTTAGCTATTTAAGAAACCTCACCCCCCAAAACGGGTCCGGAGCAAGTCAAATGGAGAGATTCCAGGGATCCCAGCTTCTCTGAGTTCTGCTGGAGACAAGATCTTCTTTCATCATCTGGATAATCTGCGCCCTTCTCTGGCTCCAGTTAAAGGTACTGTAAGTGACTGTGGCTCATATCACATTTAAAAATACCATAAGTCAAAACTGTACAAATATTTCAAGCACTAGTAGGAGCATCTGTTATTACTCACTGGGAGGCTTGGGGGTCCAGTATATAAGAAAAAAAAGTTTTACCAGAAAGTTCATGCTTCAAACTCTGACATAGTACCGTTCTTTGAATAAGATACAAAACCAAAATTTAGTTTTGGGTGTTCAACTCTCTAGCCTCTGTAAATCATGTGAATAAAACAACTCCTCTAGGATCTTTAATCATTAGTATTCTAGGCACTGATTTTGATGACTGGATGTATTTTTTAATGATTTTTTTAAAGTTTCTAAGCAGTTGGATGCCTATAGTAATAGTGCAGTTGTCTTAGGAACCACTGCACCAATGGATGTGAATGTTGTAGATTTCATCACAGTGAAAGAATTGCTTGAGAATTGTACCTGACAAATAGCATTAAATACCCCATTACTATTTCACCTGCAATAGTTCATCACCTGCTTGATGAAATGCACCCTGCAGTACTATCTGCTCTTCCTCAAAAACTATTCGCTCAGTTCACTCCACTTGGTAGGTATAATTTAGGTGACAATGCATTTATAATACTGTAAAACAGAGTTCCTGTTTCAATCAAGCTGGCTCTCTGACCGCCATTTTGTTGTCTTTTCAATACATATCTTGTACTATCACTTTTATTGTGATACCTCATAATATCAGTTCTCTTTTAAGAACTACACGTGGCACTTTCATTAGTTTTCGAGACATATTTCTCTTAATAATGCCTCAGGTTTATATCATGTTGTTAATTTTTCTAGAACTGAAGGAACCAGTGGGACAGATTGTCTGTACAGACAAAGGTATCTTAGCTGTGGAACAGAACAAGGTTCTCATCCCTCCAGCCTGGAACAAGACCTTTGCCTGGGGCTATGCAGATCTCAGCTGCAGACTGGCAAATTATGAGTCTGATAAGGTGATCGAACACTTGGAGATATCTATATTGCGATTTGTTTGTGACTGGATCAGACAGTGAAGTGTTTCTCACTGATTTAGATTTGTTTTACAGATATTAAGAAATTCTATCTTAGCTGTTTCATCTTCCAAAAAGACTTCTACAAGGTCTTAATGGACATTTGGACTTTACGTTGATTTTTTTAAACTAATAAAAGGTCTTCTTTGGTTAAGATAAGATCGCTTTATTAGGCATATACAATTTCTTGCGTTAGGAATTCATCTTTTCGCATACCCCAGCTTGCTCTCCGTGAGACACAGACACATAGACAGGGAGAGAAGCTTGTGGTCAGAGCGCAGGGTCAGCCATTGTACAGTGCCCCTGGAGCAGTTGGGGTTAAGGGCCTTGCTCAGGGGCCCAACAGAGTAGAATTCCTCTGCCGGCCACGGGATTTAAACCGGCAACCTTTCAGCCACAGGCACAGATTCTTAGCCCCACAGTGCCACTGCTTGACTGTATTTTTAAATGTTACTTTAAAAAGTGGATTTTCTTATCTTTCTGTTCTTAAAAAAATATTTTTGTTGTGTATTTGGAGCAGTTTTCTAATGCAGAATAATGTTGCATAGAGGCTTACAGGATTTAGAGTTACCAGTACATAACTGTTTTCTAAAGGTTTTGCTTTATCGAGCATTCGCTGAAATTAATGTATAGTTTTACAATTCCCTGGTGTGATCTGTTTGCAGGCTGCTATTGTGTATGAGTGCCTGTCTGAATGGGGTCAGATCCTCTGTGCTATTTGTCCAAACCCTAAGCTGGTGATTACTGGAGGCACAAGCACTGCGATCTGTGTATGGGAGATGGGAACATCCAAAGAGAAAGCAAAGACACTCACACTAAAACAGGTAAGCCGCCATTCATCCCTAATCAAAGACAACCACCTTTGATACTACAAAACATTAGTTGTCTTAAATAGAAAATGATTGCATTTTTAAAAATAAAAATTGTTTTATCCCACAATAATTTCTGATATAGGGCTACAAAACATTGATTCATGATTATATAAAAATTAGGCATCTCTCTTACATTTGTCTTATAATTTACTGGCTACACTTGTTAGAGATTCAGAATTACAATATTTATTATTATGTTAATTAAACTGACATGGACATTTCATATATTGTATATATCCACTTATTCTGTTTTTTTTGTGATATTGTGATATTTAGAATTGTGGTCGAAATTTATAATGAAGCGTAGGAAATTGGTTAAAGTGTAATGCACAACAATATGAAAGTTAATTCCATGCTGAAAATTGCTTTCGGCTGTGGACCCTTCTTCAGGTGTGACACAGCTGAAACCTTGTGTTTCTTTTCTCCTCTTTTCAGCATGGAATTAACTTTACTTGTCCCTTTGCAGCCAATGCATGCTGACGCAACTACCTAGCATGAACAATATGAATGTGCTGCTGTCATATAGTAGCATTAGGTATTCACTTATTTTTTATGAGTTTAAGCATAAAAAAGTAGCCTAAAAATATTTTCACTTAAAAAGTTGCTGTGCAGAAAGACATGATGCCTTCTTCTCTTTGCGTTTAAATTATTTTTCCTCCTACTACATGGAAAAACTCAATTGTTGTATTGAAACTTAAGCCATTTTGGTTGAAGATCGCAGTTAATCCTGATAGATCTGAAATATGCAGTACCTTTATGGATGTGTATAGAGTAATAATGTAAAATATAAATAATTAATAAATATCAATAACATGAAATTTGCTTAGATTTAGTAACAAATGTGACAGAATAGATATTAAGGTACTTAATATTGACTGCCTGTGTATAATTTATATTTTTAAATGATTTGAGATCAATGTGAATTAAAGATTGCTAAAGTCTGGTTACTTCTAATCCAAACATAGCATTATTAACAATGATGTTATAATATATTATATTATTATGTAACAGTGTTATAATAATAGAAAACATTAGTGGGGAGCTTTAAGTAAATTGTTAATGATAATCTCATGCATATACTGTAAATCCTGAGTGGGCTCAGCTCTGTGTTGTATAATGTGGTATATTAAAGAGAACTGAAAATTAAGTGTTCTCAGTTTTAAATAAACATCGACATAGTCATCATGTTTTTAAAACACGGCCTGTAATGTAATGGCTGATTAACTCTTAACCTGGTAGGTGTCATTCTATTGCCAATACAATTACAATTGGTGAAATGGGGAACTACTGTCCGAAATCCGTTACTGCCGCATCACTTTACTTTTGTATTTTTTATAACACTGGGTTTCCCCAAGAAACTGTTGGCAGTTATCTAGGTTGTATAAGTATTTATTTATAGTAATGTGACATTAGCACAGCTTCTCCACCCATAGAAATGTATGTTTTGAATTTACAGGTGGTGAGTATTTGTTCACGTGTTTGTGAAGGTGCATCTCGAAGAAACTTGATTTGATGTCAGTGAGATGTATAATTAAAACCTGTTTCCTCTGGTTGCAGGCTTTGCTGGGTCACACAGATGCTGTGACATGTCTGACAGCATCCTCAGCCTATCACATCATCGTCAGTGGCTCCAGAGACCGCACTTGCATCATATGGGATCTCAACAAGCTGGCCTTTGTTACACAGTTACGAGGTCACAGGGCTCCTGTGTCAGCTCTCTGTATCAATGAGCTAACAGTACGTAGGCTGCTCTGAATGGAATCTCAGTTACAGCTCCTTGATCTCTTATTGTAGTTGTATGAATTTACAGCAACAAAAATACCTGTTTTTTCTTTACTTACAATGAGAGAGAAAATTATTTTAGTACATTCAGATGTTTTTGGTTGTCATGTGAAGTTTGTGAATAGTATAGTTTACAGTTGCCTTATCATGTTTTAAAATGCTATTCTACAATACACCAATACAATATAGCTACCACAGTAATGCTGTATTAACGCTTTGTTAATATTTAATTAAAAACTTTAAAAAGTGAATATATGGGGAAACAATTTATTTTTGAGGTTGTGTGTTATTTACACTCTGTTTCTGTGTTACCAGGGGGACGTTGTGTCCAGTGGTGGTACTTACATCCATGTGTGGAGCATCAATGGCAGCCCAATTGTGAGTGTTAATACCTTTACTGGACGGAGCCAGCAAATCCTTTGCTGCTGTGTGTCTGAGATGAACGAATGGGATACCCAGAATGTCATAGTCACAGGACACTCTGATGGAGTTGTGCGGGTAAGAATCTTTTACATTTGTAACCATTTAGGATTTTTTCTGCCATTTACTGTACTGTATGTCCTCCACTTTGTATTTGAATAAAAAGGGAAATTAAGTATAAAAATGTTGCACAGGAATAATTCCATAACTTTTTCATGTATAGTCTTCAATGTGTGTGTCATTCTCATGAAACTTAACTGATGTCTCACCGCCATCATTATTAAAGTAATCGAAAGTATAGAACTGATAGTTGGTGCACAGTGTTACCTAATGTCCAATAATAATAATAATAATAATAATAATAGATGGATAGATACTTTATTAATCATGTGAGGGAATTAATAATAATAATTAATAATAATAGTACACAATATAGCACTTGTCTGGACACGTGAAAATGTAAACCTCTGAAGAACAGGTGGATTACTTTTCATATTAGATTTTACAAAAGAAACTTTTTTCTGCTTCACACATTGGTATGTGATTTAGTATAGACATACAAGGACAATTGATTCTTAAGGTTCCAAACTATTTGCTGAGCCTAAGAGCCAAATAAATTTCCAAAATAAATAAATAATTCCAGATAAATAGCCAAAATTTAATTATTACTCCTTACAAAGTTTGGGGATAAAATACTTCAACTGAATTGTTTGTAGCCTCACACAAATTCATTGCAAATGTGATATAGAATATTAAAGAATCTCTTAAATAGGGTAAACCTTAGAATTTGTCCTTCATTTGCATTATTTCAAGGGTATCCTTAATAATATTACAGATCATCAAGGTTAAAACATGTTGACACCCTGTTTTCCTAGTTTTGGAGAATGGAGTTTCTGCAGGTTCCTGAGACTCCAGCTCCAGAGCCAGCAGAGATACCTGATGTACCTGACTGCTGTGCAGAAGACAAAATCGGTAAGCTCTTTAGTCCACAATATATCTTTGAGTGAGGGCAAGGTTAAGGGCTCACATATCATAGCAGAATTTACTGCTTTAACTTTTTCATTAAACCTGATTCTAGAGGAAGTAACCCAGTGAAAATAACAAACATGAATACTTTCTTTCTTTTAGTTTAAAAACATCAGCATGCTGTTTCTTTTAAGTGTTAACTGTTTTTTTCTCATTGATAGTTCCAAACATTTCTGGTGTTTATTTGTGGCATAAATTAAAAAAACAACTTTTTTTTTCTTAAAATAAGTTAATTTCATAGGAGGAATGATTGCTTTCTTCATGGAATTTCTATTGGTAGGGCAGGAAAGAGCACTGTTCATGATTAATGGTTGCTTCTCTAATCAGAAGGACAAGTGGCTCATGATGATGACAGCAGTGACTCCGATGGAGATGATCAAAGTACCAGTCAGGAAGCCAAGCCACGAGTGACCCACAGCCAGCAGGGCAGTGCCATTCATAGGCCAAAGAGCTCTGTGAACAGGCCGGGTACTTCCTGGTCTGCTGACAGCGGTTCGGATGATTCTCGACGGTGGTCAGACACTCTCAGCTTGGATGAGAAAGATGGCTTTGTGTTTGTGAATTACTCCGAGGGCCAGACCAGGTTCCCAGTGCAGGCACACCCACAACATATACCACAGAGCAGTATACACCCACAGCCTAGTGCACTAGCACACGGGCCAGTAGAACCCAGGCACTACAACAAACTGCGGCCAGGTGAGTTGTGCTCCTCAAAGTATACACTGGTAATTACTGCTGTAATAAACAGATTTAATTTTTCTGTAAATTTACCTGATTATTGTCTCTAGACCGGAAACGTGGTTACACACGATTTATATCCTCTGCAATACAGCCATTGTTATTGATACTATAAATTAAAGTGTTTATTTTGTGTTTCTTCTAATCTTGAGCAGGCTATAGATGGGAACGGCAGCTAGTTTTTAGGAGCAAACTGACTATGCACACTGCTTTTGATCGGAAAGACAATGCTCATCCAGCTGAAATCACCTCCCTGGCCATCTCAAAGTATGATTTTTTTTTTATTAACACTTTAATTTAGTTTTGAATGCTTAATGCCAAGATCTACTGTTTTCTGTATCTGTAACATTCAGTTAGTTTACAGTACAGTAGAGATCAAAATCAGGTTCCATTTTATGTGTCTCATTCTTGCAGCAATACCTGCATCAGTAAAAAGGTCTACCACACACAGCAAACCATGCACTTGTTTTCTGTTGATACAGAAAACAGTGTAAATTTGTATTCCCTCATTTTGTGAAGCTACACAGATTTAAGTTAGTGAAAGTGAAACCTAATCATCTAAAGGTATGTTATCTAGTTATCTAAACCTAACACATACAAACCTAACATACAAACTCCACACAGATAGTACCCCAGGAAGTGTACCCAGGGCTCCAGCATGTGAGGCAGCAGTGCTAACCACTGTGCCACCTTGCCATCCCCTCATGAAAAGATATCATAATATATAAGCAGTTTAACAATCTATACCTTTTATGTTGTATAGATTAAGTTTCAATGTTCAAAACACCATAACTGTTCATTATATTAATTTTGAACAATTTTATTTTTTAAATCCATTACATAATAGTACCTCTTTGGGTGCCTGTCCAAAATTGTTAATGAATCCTATGGTGACAGTTTCCCTCAGTGAGTTGTTAATGTCATAGATCGGTCTCTCCAACAATGTTTTTTTCCCCAAAATGCTCATTATACTCAAAACACTCATATCGGGGCCAGCTGTCCCAGAAACCGGCTAATGTCTTAAGACTGCACCACCCATACTGTTGGAAACCCACATGAACACAGGGAGAACAATCAAGCTCAATGCTGTAAGCTCCCTAGGAGTGAACATAGGGGTCCAGTGCTGTGAGGCAGAAATGCCAATCACTGTACTACCATGCTGCCCTAATTCAGAAATGCTTTTCAGTTGAGATTTTGTTGTACAGTGAAGCTTAAGGGTATCTCTTTTTCTTACATTTTCTATACCACAGGTAGTGTGGGAAATTTGAGTTTCTTTCATTTTCCTTTTCATAGCTAAGATAACTTATAAATTATCTTATGTCTTCCAACAGTAAAACATTTAAAAGGTGTGTGTGAAGTTGTCAGATAAAGATAAAGTTGAAATTACACCAGCCAATGTTTTAACAAAGCTAAACTTTGCACTAAAATAATAAACACCTGAAAAAGGCTTAATAGCTGAAGAGTTTTTTTTATTTACCTTTACTGATTCCTAGATAAACTCACCATAGTTTATTACAAATATTTCCCCAAATCCTTTTTTAGGCTCCAGCAGAGGGTTTTAATGTGACAACAACATAGAAATAGATTTTTTCTAAGCATGTGAGGTACAACGATTATTTTTGTTAAAGTCATTTATAGTAGCATACACCATGACATGTTTCTAATATAAAAATAAATAAGGTCTTTTTCTTCAAATAATTGTTTCCTTTGCGTTTGTGCTGTTCTGTGATTATAGTTCGAAACAAAAGCTCTATTTTATTATCGAAAAAGTCAGATTTGTGCTTCACAGTAAATTGCAGAATGGGCTGGCAATTTATGGTTATTTGATTGCTCTATTTGATTGGAAGGGTTTTAAATAACATTACTGTTTTTATGTATATTTGTAGTATAATATTTTAGGTTGTTTTTTTTAAAACATTGTTGTTTAAATGAATGATACTGTATGGTTAAAATCTGTTTAAACTACAGCACCATTGCAGCTTAGCTGTGTTATGCATGGTTAATTTTGATGGAGATATGATGGGTTGATTTATTTTAGGGACCACAGTAAGATCCTCGTGGGTGATGGCCGAGGTCGGGTGTTTAGCTGGTCAGTGAGTGACCAACCCGGCCGCTCAGCTGCAGACCACTGGGTGAAGGATGAGGTGGTCGACAGTTGTTCAGGATGCACAGTGAGATTCTCCCTCACAGAGCGGCGCCACCACTGCAGGAACTGCGGCCAGCTCTTCTGCCAGAAGTAAGACATTTTACAGTTAAAAAACATTACAGACCACAGTGAATAATAGCATAATAGAATTAAATATATATTTTTTTTAAATCATCGTAATCCAGCACAGAGTTTATTGTTGCAGTCTTTATGTAAAGATTCACATTTATATCCCAGAGTAAAGTACAAAATTTAACTCTTGGCTGTAGATCTTCCATGTGAAATATACAGTATACCTGTTACAGGAGGTGCACCAGATTCAATGCACCCAGTTCCCTGAGTTACAGAAGGGTTTGGATCCTCAAGACTTTACTTAAGCTAAATCTTGTGTAATTTGGAAACGCACACAACTTTCTTAGTCATTGCTTGAATACATATAGAGAATTACAGTACCATTCATGATATTGCAGTGAACCTCGCTTATTTTCCCTAGCTGTGTCTGAGTGAGAAAAGAGGTATAGGAGAGCACAACTTCAAACTCACAGGTGTTTGTGCTTTAATGGGTTAAAGGGGGACAGCAATGCTATTTTCATATTTCATAGTTAGAAAGTATCAGCATTGATGAGTGCATTTCAAACTGCAATAAAAGTAAAAAATGTACACAGTAACTTGTAAAACCTCCAATTTACATCACAAAATAGTGGAAATTTCCAGGTATGCATAGCACCATGTTCTGCGATTCAGAACGAGGCAACAAAACGTCTGGTGACGTGTTGCGGCCTTTTTACATTGTAAACAAACTGGCAATTCAGATCATTTTATACAATAGAAATATTGCCGAGGTTTGACTGACAAATTTATTTTGTTACCGAGATTTAATAACTGGTTTGAGAAATTGCGACTGCAGTTCCCCTTTAACTGGTGTGTCTTATTGTTGGAGGGGGTAAGCAAGAGAGAACATAGCAGCAGCAGAAGTCCATAAGGCAGAGAAAGAAAAAGGAAACTTCCCCATTTATATATAAGCAAAAATAAATGAAATAAAAATAAATGAAGTTTTAAAACCCTATAATTAGAATAATTTAATACTAACTATAGCATACAGATACAAATATCCAGTAAATAAATCCATTAGGATTGCATTTTAACTATTTTTATTGCTAGTGAATTAAATGTCTAGGACACTTAAATCAAATATGAGACATAAAAAGGGTGGACATTTTTCTGAATTTTACAACCGGCTTTTACCATTTAAATTCACTTATGAGTTGTGCATAAAGCTAACATCCTTACCTTTTGTGTTTGAAAAGCACCTTAAGATTACAGCTTGAAGAAAGGTATAATGAGTTTGAAAAAGTATGTGCTTTGAAAATACTTTCAGTCATTGCAGCAAAATGATGCGACGAGCAAAAAAATTTAAGAAACGTGGCAAAATTAACCATATCACACATTTTTGGTATGTTTTCTTTGTCGGGTGCACAGTACCAGTTGCTGTTAGACTAACACAGAAGTGCTTTTTCTTTGAGCTTATCCCTTTGTCCATCTCCTTTCATTTCAGGTGTAGTCGATTCCAATCGGAAATCAAGCGTCTGAAAATCTCTTCCCCAGTGAGAGTGTGTCAGAACTGTTATTACAACCTGCAGCATGAAAGGGGATCTGAAGAGGGCTGCAGAAACTAGTGACCCCCATCGATGAAATGGCCTGGCAGAACCACTGGCAGAAGGGGCTGTGCATTGATTCTGTGCCGTTTTCTTGTTAGGCTTTGTGAGAGAGAAGGAAAAGTCTGGACATTCACATGCATTTATTTGTACTGTGTATAAAGCACTGATTTAGAAAAAGGGATCACCAATTGCATTTAAGTGTATTGTTCTGTATGTGGCAGATGTGATGGGGCAAAAAATCAGATCTGGTGATTTTTGAAAAAGGTGTTTTCCCCTTTCATGTCTTTGCTTGGTCTTGCCGTTAATACTAACTAAACATCTTTAAGGAAACACTGGCTTTTTAGATTTTAGATAGATGGTATATTAGGCCTCCACACAAAACTAAATGAATCTGTTTATATTGTAAATAAATGCAATGGCCTTTTTAACAAAAATAATTACAACAATTTTGCCTGTTACATAGAAATTCTGACTAACCACTATTCACTTTAAAAAATGAATAGAAGAGTTTAGTCAACATTACTAGTTACAGAATCCCAGGGGGGATAGATGGGGGATTATGAATGTTAGTAAAAATGACCATGTATTGACATATTATTGTGTTTTAAGTGCAACAAACTCTTGTTTGATTGCAACATGTATCTTGTTTATATGTTGCCCACAGTATCTATACATCTGCTCATAACTCAGTTCACAGTAATGAAAACCTCTCATGTTTCCAGAGCTCAAAACAATATTTACATGGAGTGTGCTTGGGATACAGTATGTTCACTAAAAACAGCTGGCACTGCATTATATCATCTCAGTGTTTTCGGCATAAATGTTTCTTTAGTTGTGTATTATCTATTCCTTCTATAAAAGCTATGTCCAGGAGACTGGCATGGCTCTTAAGATTGACCACTTTGTTCTGTAGAAAGCAGCTTGAAGAAACATATCATTGAAGGCTGGTTCTTCTCCTTATTAAGCTTATTAATGTGTGAAAGGAAGGAAAATGATGGCAAATATTTAAGTGCAGCTGGATTAAGAATTATGTCAGTGGTACACACAAAATAATGTGAAATCCTGACAGTGATTTTACAGAAGGGTTAACAATTTGCTGACTCTATTACATGTTTTGAGAAGAATGATTTTACTACACCCAAATTAATTTGGCATTATGCACCTACTTGTTCTTGTTCTAAGGAAGGATTATTTGTGTGCAGATTTTTTAGTGTGCAAGATGTCATCAGTAATTTATAAGGTGAGATTTCCTTTCTTTCATTAAAAAGTTTTTCTCTGTCTTCTGTTTCTTCTTTTTTTAAAAAATGTGATTTGTTTTCGTTCTAAGCATTTTCATTTTCATTTCCAAAGCAAAACTAATTTAAAAATTGGAAATATAATGGCATATTTATCTCTAATACCCATTAAATAGCTTTATAATTATAGTTTTTGATCCAACATACTTTTGAATGTGAATCAGAAATGTAATCAGAAATTACATGTTACATGAAATTACATAATGTAAATTTACTCATTGACTAAGATTATTTTCTACATTATGTTTTAAGTGTTTTAAGTGTTGATGCACACAGTGCTGCATATACACTGCCAGTAATTGTGCAGGTTGCCACAAGGAAAGACCACTTCCTTCAGTGTTATGGAACCATCACCATAAAAAGCATTTTGTGTTCTGGAGATAAGCTGTTTAAGGCAATATTTGCAGACCAAATGAATCCACTGAAGGCTTTGTGAATTTGCATACAGAGAAGTGTCAAATAGTGTAAGTGGTGACTGTTTAGCAAAACTGGTAAACTTCACAATGTTTGTGTGTGCCCTTCCATTATGATATTGTTAAATCTTACATTTTGGGATTTCAAAGCAAGGAAATGTATAAATCAACCATTTTTAGATGTTCACTATATGCTTCTTTGCAAAAAGAAGAATAAAATGCAACACAACATTTGATAATGGAATTTCAGTGTCTCAATGTCTGTGGGGACAAACCTCTTTATAATTTGAATTTAGAAGTTACATATGAGCTCAGATATATTTGCTTTTCCCTAAAGTGTCATTTTTATCTCGGTACTGTGGGCAACCATTTATTGAAATGCTGCTTTAATGGTTAGAACCTTATTGGATGACTTTGTTTTCTGTGTCATACTTGTGAAATGTTTCCATAAACCTTTTGTTATATGTAATATAAGTAGAACTGTGCATTTTATTTTGTACATTTTAGATGGTAGCCATTATCCCCCTTCTCTGCCATGTAGCGTGCACTCTATTGTTATTATTGTTATAATAATTCATGTACTGTATGTATATTTAGTGTGCAATTGTAACATCAAGCTGATAGAGACCCGCTGTCTTTTGGCAGCTTCCAGAAACTTAATGGTAAACTGTTCTGAGAGTTATTTTGCACCTTCTTATGTACAAACTGTAAGGAACCATAATTTTATCAGATACATTTTTATTTGAGCGCTATCATTTTAATGGACACATTTCTTTACAGTAAATGAACTGTATAAAGTATTTATGCAATTATACTGTTTTTTTTTATTTCAGCAAGTTTTGTTACTTGTTGCATGATTAACACAGCTGACTTTCTGTGTCAGTGCAATGTATATGTTTTATTTTATTTTGTTTCATAAGGCATTAACTAATTACTTGTAAGCCCAGAAAGACCATTATGTGTACAGTATTGATAAGAATACTGGAAAACTGACAGAACTCTGGTGGAATTTTGTACTATATATGAAAAACAACAGGTGAAATCCTTGGGTTATTTTTTTTGGTGGTCTTGTGCTAGACTGATGCATTACTACAGTATCTAGCGTGCAATCTGTGATAGCTGAATGTTCATTGTATATTTGTCTTCAGTAAAACCTCAAAAACTAGGATAACCCAACAAAAATATGTAACTATAATGCAATAGTTCTGGTACTAATTTTTTTTTCAATTAAATTCCTGCTATTTGCCACCAACAGTGTCCTGATTTATTATATTTCAAATGTATAAACAATTATTTAAAAATGCATTGTGGCAACTTTTTATATGCTTTTTTGTTATTCCTTTTTTAGACTTTCCCTTTATGTTTTGGTAGGAACAAGATTCACTATGGGAGCTGAAGATGTAACATTCATACCCTGTAAAAACTCATATATTAATTAAACAGGAAATCATTGTATTACAGTGGATATAACAGTATCATGTATACACAATATAATATTCACCCACTTGGAATTTTTCACATTTTATTGTATTACTGTATGGAATCCAAATGTATTTATTTGGGATTTTTTGCCCTTCAACAACTCAACACACTTCTGTCGAAGCGAAAGAAAAAAATATTCAGATCCTCCTAATCAATGTTAAACGGAAAATAACGTATTGCACCAGAAATCACCCCATTTACAGTAACACACTTAATTGTGATACAATCGGTTGCCTTTAAAAGTTACATAAGTTGAATTATGTCCGCAATCCTGTGTACAATTAAGGTGTTTCACATGAGTGCAGGTTAAGTACACATATCTCCCGGAGGTCCCACAATTGATTAATGCATCTCCCAGCAAAAACTGCAGCATCAGAAATCATCAAAACAATGGAATATTCAAATCTGGGATAAGGTAACTGAAGGGCACCATTCTGGGGAAGGGTATAAGCACATTTCCAAGGTATTAAGTAACCCCAAAGCATAGTAAAGTCCATTATAAAGAAATAGTAGATATGGCACAACTATGAATCTGTGCAGAACGGGGCATCCTCAAAAACTACAAAATAATATTTGAGCACTATTTAGGGAGGCCAGTGTAATGAATATACCCATATATAACAGGGATCTCAGCCGCCCGGGCTAGAGGAGTTCTTCTTTAGCTCAGCTGGCAAGTTCCCTGTTGCATGACGCTGGAGACCCGGGTTGGCGCGCAGGCAGTGAGGGACGAACTGTCAGGGCAGGAGCAGCAAGGGCGGAAACCCCAAGAACCGTTACACCAGCAAGATCCCTATGACAACTGTAAAGGAATTACTATCCTTCATGGATGAGATTGGAGAGGCACTGCATATGACCAGATTTTCAGGGTGCTTCACAGATCTTCGTAGAGTGGCAAAATAAAAGCCAACGACAGTCTGTCAGAAGGCATGTGGAAACTTTTGAGACCAAGTGGAGGAAGATTCTATGGTCTGATGAGACCAAAATTGACCTTTTTGGCATCAATGCTAAGCACTGTTGGTACAAGCAGAACACTGAGAACACCATCCCAAGTGTGAAGCATGGTGGTAGCAGCATCATGCTATGGGGATGCTTTGTTGCATCAGGGCTTAGAAGATTTGTGAAGTTACAAACCAAATTGGATATAGCAAACAGAAAGCTTGGAGTAAAACCTGTTGTAGTCTGCAAGAAACCTAGGAGTTGGAAGAAGACTCATCTTCCAGCAAGACAATGACCCAAAACATACAGCCAAGCTACACTGGAGTGATTTAAAATAAAAAAGTCAATGTTCTGGAGTGGTGCAGTGAAAGCCCAGACCTCAAGTCAAGTTCAGATTATGAAGCAGGAGTTAAAAATTGCTGTTCACCAGCAGTCGCCATCTGTAAACCAATCCTAAATGGAATAAAGCTTTCTTTTGCAATTTCTCTGTGAGTACCAACAGGCCTTAAATTTGACATGTTGCATTAATGAAACCTTTTACAAAACATTGAGTTATAATAAATCTTAGCATGAGAATATAAAAGGAAAACAATAAGAGTTCTAATGTACTTGTGTATTTGTAGAAATCTAGTGTAATTAATGCAATTTTAAACTCTTTATCTTATTTAGGACAATTAATATTTATTATTATTGCTGCAATAAAGATTCTTAAACTGTTATCATTAGTACTGCCAGTACTGATGTCCCTTTCTGCACTAAATATCTGTTTTTAAATCTCTGAGACTATACAATTTAAATTACATTAATGGACTGGACAATTATTGACAATGAAGCAGCATTTAATTTAACATAGTTACTAATGTACTGTATATTCTGTTGAGAAGCCATGACTATTAATATTTTCCAAATTTTACCCCCCTCCCTCCAACACAAAAAATATGTTTTATTCCTGGATTTACTTATAGTAGGCCTCCTAGTCCAGCACTTTATTAACTGGGAATGTAGCTTCATTCTTGATTACCACTTGAAAACATATTTTATCAAAGTCAAGAGTTTGCTTCTTGGGAAGGGTTAAAGTTGACAGGAGATTGTGAAATCACTGATAGTAATAAACTGTTTCCACAGATTTGTATATGGCTGCAATGCAGGGATCTCATATTACACTGCTGTTTCATATTTCTCCAGCAGCGTGCGCAAGCTAGCACAAAGGGAATCACTTTACAGGCAATTACCTTGAGATTTGAGCACATATGGAAAGAACACGTGATACTCATTTCATTCAAAAAGAGCCCATGAGATTATGTACAGTAGGTTTGTGTACTTTATAAGTAATTTAAAAAAATTGTATTCTCACAAAAGCAACTTCCAGGTTTAGCCAAAGTGTAAAAAACGGAACAAATAAAAGGTTAGTACAATTTATGTTGTATTAATGCAATTGATATACAGAGATCAGTTAAAATGCTGAAAAAATGTTATTTTATTTTAAACTGTATTCTCAGATTAAACATACTTAAAATTTTCAATATATGAGCAATTTGTTGTTTATTGTAGGTATATCATTGCATGTTTTTAAACTTTTTTCTCACATCTAATAAATATGAAAAGTGTAATTATTAAATCAATATTAATTTAATAGTAAATATCCACATTAAAATGTGAAAGAATTTGAACTGGATTTTCTGTGGAAAATGTTCAGATTAAATAAATTAGTAGAGTAACAAGCAAAGCCTAAACATAAATTAAAGAGATAAAAGAATGAATCTACTTGTTTTGACCATTTTTATAGTGTCTGAAGAAAAAATACACAAATAATGACATATAGAACATATAAATATTTCTTCATGAACCATCACAATATTGAGTGGCCAGTCTCACAATTCAGAAAAAAATGAGGTTTACGTAGTTGTGTAAATACATTAAGTGAGTTAATTTATTATACTTGTTGTATGGATCTAATCTGTGATCCTACACTGGAAGGCTTTGATATAGTTTTATTTCATTTGTATTCTGAGATTGGTAAAAAAAATGGATATTAACAGTGCCCCACCAGTGAGGGAGCAGGGTATAACAGTACCATTTACGTGTTTGAAAGAGTAAGGTGAAATGATTTATGCCTTGTCACTTCAGGATGAAAGTGATATAGATGATTAATTTTACCAAAACAATTATAAAGTAGTAAAGCACTTCAGAAGATTTAAGTCACTAAAAGCCTAAGTGCATCCAGTTAATGACAGTTAAGTGTGGAGTGCAATCTTTTATATTATTAATATTTTTGGCTTATATGATCTCCATGAAACAGAAAATTGCATCTTTTTTGACACACGCATGTTAACTCTTTATATAAAAAGTTCTATATGAAGCAAACAAGAAAAAAGGGTACTTAAAGTGTTTAACTAATCATGTCACCCTATTAAAATGAAATAAAATTCAAATGAAGAAAAGACAGGACAGGACACCAATTCATCATAGGCTAACCAGGGGGCAATTCAGAGATACCAATGAATCTGGACTTTGGACTTGGAGGATACCCACCTGGACCTGGGGAACATTCAAACTCCACACAGATTATGCCTCAGGCCAGAATCAAATCCAGGACACAGGAACAGTGATACAGTATAGTGCCACCACTTTCTGACTTCTGCTACACAGAAATCCATGAGTCTGCATTTGACATTCCACCTACATACCACTGAACACATGGCCCACCAGTTTGTAGTGAGTCATTATAATTCTTTTCTATTTATGAGTCAGCAAATCTCAATTTTAAGGTTTCTGCTTGGATTCATTATAACACAAAACTGTCCAAAGTCTGTAGTTACTCCCCTTGTGACTGGATCTACTGATTAATGAAATATAAATAGCTGTGGAAGTCACAGGCTAATAGTCTAGAGTAGCCACCTGACCCTTTAATCCCCAGACACTCTTGAGATTGAAGAGGATTTTAAAATTGCCCTGAAAGTGAAGTAAATTAATGTGCAAATTGAGCGCTAAATATTTAACAAACTATTTAAACTGCTTAATTGCTCGGGCATGACTATACAACAGTCCTCTATATATGTAAACAATGAAATTATCTTATTTTAATGATCTTTTTAATTATATGTGATCATTTCCATTGTTTTAAATCTGCAAATTTTCTTGATTAAAACATAATCCTAATTTGCACTGCCTACCGATGTTACGTACTGTATCTGTAAAATAGTGAAAATCACGTTTATTTTGTAGGCTTTGCAGAATGGTTTGACAATGACAATAGTAAAAAACTTTTTAAAAGATAGTTATAAATGAAAAATGGATTAAACTAAAACCGTAAAATGATTGCTTAAAAAATAATATAATACAATTGCATCGTGAGGTCAGCAGGTATGTATCAAAATAGGAGAAGTGTAGTATTTAATTTACATGTTACTTTAGTTCAGTTTCAAGGGAACGCGATTTAAGATCTATCGATATTTTTGTGGTGTTTTGTTAATATTCTAGGCTAAATAGTCAGATATTCAGAATTATGTCCTTTATTAACCTTTAAAGTATTTTAAAGTCGTTTACACGGCAGCCGCCTCACAACCATTACACAATAAAACTGCAATCAATATGTCCTATAACCTTAAAGAATGTTCCTTACTAACACAGTGCAGATTTTGCTTAACTTTCGCGTTTATTGCAATACCATTTTTATGGACGAAAGCAGAAACGAATCCTATACAAAATACATGTATGCAAAAATACATAAAGCAACCAAGACGTACTATGTGATATGTGTTAAATGTGCCCGACCAGCTTCTTCTACCAAAAATAATTGTTTTTAAGTACACAAGAGCAAAAGCTCAAAAGCAAAAGCAGGAAGAGAAAAGGTATCTGTGAACAACACGACCGAAACTGCTGACAGTGATAATCACATGCAGTCGCTCCCTGCTGCCCTCCTTGCTTCGCGTGTCGCTGTGGTGCCTGTGAGATACAGGCCTGTATACTGCGGTGCAAAATAAAAACGCACAGTTTCCTGTCGTACAGGAGAGCACTGCTCTCTAATAGGCTTGCGTCAGAGAGACGGAGTGAGGATTAAGCTGGGAGTGCAGCACCAGCCCGGAGACGCTGCTGCGCCTGATACTACTGCGGGTATAAACAAACGCACGCAGTGTGACAGGACGAGAGCGGAGGGGCTGTTTGACAGCTCTTTCAATTCAATCACTTAATTTTACCACGGTCCTCGACCCGCTCTAGGTATTTAATGAGACAGTTTCATCGGAAAATTCAGTTCTAACAAGGGGTATTTATTTTTTAGCTTGCACTGCTTTCTGTGTTCCCGAAAGTCTTGAGTCCTGTAACTGAAAATCATCAAGCAATGACAGAGCTGAGAAAACGAGGTGGAGGCGGGGACCCAGACAGTACAGAAAACATCAGCGACAAGGTAAAGTGTTGTTAAGAGTGGGAATATGTAATTTACATTCCAAAAAAGTATATAATCGGGGGAGGCTCTAAAACTAGAGTGAAGATTTATGATTTTTAGCAATTCCGATATTGTTTGGGGTTGATTCCAGTTTTTTTTAGCTCCAAACCAATTCCTTATTACACCCTGTGACTGTAAAACGAATTGGAAATGAAATCGGCTTGAAAGAGGCGTTTAAAATCTGCGATTGACCTTAACCATGGATCCCGCTGTATATTTGATGGCTATTGTACAGTACGTGTTAATGGGGCTTGAAAAGAGATTTCCATTGGCTCTAACATACTGTATTGCTGCGGTTACAGTACTCCAATAATTCGTAGTGTTTTTAAGGTTTTAACTGCTTGCTACTAGGAAGCGTAAAGTTGTATTGTTCGTTTTGATATTCATATTATGTTAATACCCAAAAAATCCAACATT
This sequence comes from Atractosteus spatula, assembly GCF_055471065.1. Taxonomy (NCBI): domain Eukaryota; kingdom Metazoa; phylum Chordata; class Actinopteri; order Semionotiformes; family Lepisosteidae; genus Atractosteus; species Atractosteus spatula. The sequence goes on from NC_142708.1 coordinate 36,424,188, forward strand.
CCCAAAACGAGGTGTGCTGCAAAGGTTTTCAAATTCTAATTGATAACATAATTGATAAAATAAACATAGTTTAAGGAGCCAAACTTTATTCAAACCTTTAGCAGATAAATTTAATTCCAAAAGTGAAAGTTGTTTCATTTAATAAACTTGTGCTGCCTCAGGGGTAATAGTGAACAATAAATGGGACGAGATTCAGCAGGGGCGGGGGAGTATTCTTTTTAGGTTAAAGTTTTACTGAGTGATTTTATGAATAAACGCTGTCCGCTGTCATAAACTCTTATTGATTTGAGAGAGCAGTGGGTTAAGGACGCCCGATCTAGCTGAACAGGAAGTGCAGTTCATTTTACAGCGTTACACAGCAGACGTTCGCAGGTGTACTACTGTACATGTCATTAGGGAATGGTGTTCTTTGTTTTTAAGTTAAGAACTACATAAAACGAAACACGTCTGACTGTCCTAACAATCAGCTATTCAGTATTACATATTTACTTTATTAGCTCCCAGAACTTTACTTTAGGGTGCCTTGAATGTCTTGTTTAACCGGTTTGCTTAGTCCAGTTTTAGTTGGCTTAAAGAGCAAAGGTTAAATGCACTCTCTTCCTTTCTTTAACACTTGACTAATCTTAGTGCTAGATAATGGCAATACAACGGCTAGTGTATGGCAGCATAATTAAAAGATACCAAGTAATCTGAAGGTTTGTAAATGCATGATGGTTTTAGTTTACAAGTAGACTTCAACTTGTAATCAATGCTCTAGAGTCTTATAACACCCAGTTGAGAAAGGCATACATAATACAACAGACAAACACAGTAAGCCTCTTTTGTTTTGGGTTTTGAATAAAATAGTCAGAAGTGTCAGTCTCTTAGAATGGTAACTTAAAAACAGCATGATTTCCACATGTAAAAAAATAGGTTGGTTTAATTGAAATGCAATTGACCGCAGTTTAAAATGTATTTTGGTTTTAGTGTTTTTTTGATGAAATTGGATAGTGTTTTTCTTTTTTCTAAATTATGAAAAGAAAAAAATGTGTTAAATATAAAGTGATGTCACTTAAAAACATTGAGATTTGATTCATTTTAAAAGCAGCTTTTTAAAAATGTTTTGTTTTATATCCAACTTGACATAATTTCTGTTAATTAATGTCAGTATATGAAACCATTGCCTTAATATAAAGTAATAACCATCTACGTTAGCAATAATATGTTGAATAATACATAAAATGGGGCATGAGCATTTTAGCATTATGTGTTTGGTATATTTGGAAATTAATCTGTATAAACATTTTTAAACACATGGGAATTAATTCCTATACTACAAAGATTTTTTGTTAGTCTTGCTGAACTTAAACCCATTTTGTCATTATGATTAATATCTGTAGTTACATTAGAATCCATGTAAATACAGGCCATAGCTATCCATTATTTACAATAAAAATATTCATAGCTAGATTTAACTATTTGCAAATAGTCTGTGGCTCAGTGGCCCTTGAGTTTGAAGCAGTCTTACAATATGTAGTTTTCTGTTAAACTAACCCCCACCCCAATGATTTTATAAATAATAACAAATATATAACAGATGATGTGTACACAATCACAATAAACTTTATCAATACATTTTATCCACAAACTATATCAAATTCTGTGATTAGTTTCTAGCACTTAGTAGATAGTACTTGCAATTAAGAATATTATTTTCCTCTTGCATAAAATATATAAAATTATAAAATATATATAAAACTACTATCATGCATCTATACAATTACTTGGTGGACCTCAACAGACAGCAGTTATGTAATCATAGTTAGGTAATGAGTGTAAACAGACACCTCCATCAGAAAGCCACTTATTCCTGGTAAGAGACTTGGCAACCTGTATATATCCAGGAGTTACAGTGCACAGTGCAGGATTAGACTCTAGTGAGCCTAACCAGTGTGTGTTTGGGGTGAGAGGAAACTTTAACACCTTAAGAAAATGAATGCAAAAACAAGGGGAGCATGCAAACTCCACATAGAATGTGGAATCAAACCAAGGGCCCAAGAGATGTGAGGCAGCAGCACTAACTTCCATGTCACAGTGCAGCCTGCTCATAAAGAAAAACAAACTACCACAATTTATTTCCATGCTACATACATTCTATGGAAAATAAGTAAATTGCTTCTACAATGGGCAACACTTAACATATGGTACACCTTAAAAAGTTATAAAATCACTGAAAGAAGGCAAACATTTTGTACAAGAGATAGAAATGACCATTTTTTTTGCATCTATCAGCAAAGAAAAGCCTGTGAACAGATACAGTCCAATAAGTTCAGACGCTCACAACACTAATAAAAATACAGTACAACAACAGTTCCAGTTGCAACAGAAATTTCCACAGGGTAGTGATGGGTGTGTTGTAGTATTTGGTGTTCCTCGAGAAAATATGGGTCTTAAGACAACAGTAACCAAAACATATTTTAATCTCTTTCTCACAGACCAAAATGCAATTTAGAGTTCAAAAACCAAGTCTATTCTATTTCTGATTTTTTTCTTCATTTACTGTTTGCATCTATTTAATACCCTGTTTCCTTCTCTCCAGAAGCATAGATTTATGCTGTGTTCATCACAGGCAGGATTTCTAATTTGTGTTTTGTGGATAGCACATTTATGGTCATCTGTTCAGACTGCATTTGTTTAAAAAAGGGAAAACTAAAACTATGTCTGTAAGTTATAAAGAGCACATTTTACCGAAGGCTTGTAAACTACATATGAAGGATCTCAAGGATCATATTTTTTCTGTAAATTTGGTCAGTATATTTCTAAAACATGACTTTGATCTTTTTCGGGTAGGCCAGTAAGAAAGAGGTCAGCATATTTATTGATGCAATTTGTTATGGGGTTGCGGAATAACATTGTTTGACATGCATCCATTCATTTAGATCACCACTTTGTGCTATTTGAGGTTCAGTGCATTTTTTGTTTTTTTATTTTCTCGAAGAGGAGGAAGAAACATATCCTTCTCATGACAGTTTTCTGACTGAGTGACAGGCTGTGTACTGTGTGTTTACTATCTTATCCATTAAACAGTGGATTTTGTCGCTTGGCTTCAAAAATGTGCTACATGGCATTCAAAGTCCATGGTAAATAGCTTTTGCTGTCAGTGTGCATGTTCAATGTGCTGTTTGCTGCACAAGTAAGAATGCCTCATGAGGCTTTTTGCCACCTCTGCAAAGCATTTAAAGTGACTGTTCACTTGCTGCACCAGAGCAAGAACTTTGATTAAACTATCATCACACTATATTTTGTTTAAGAAATATAAGAATAAAACAACACTTTGCATAAATGACACAATGGACCTGTGCTGATTTCATTATGCTGTGAAAGAGTGGAGCTTCAGTACAGGGAAAGTTATACAAACTAATTCTGCTAGAACCTGGAAGATTTGACATTTGATATCTCTTAGAATATGACTATAAGATTTTATTATTTGCCACTTTAACCTTTATTTTGTTAACATAGTTGTGTTCAGGCATCTCCCAAGTTACTTAACAGTTAAAGATGCTTTCTCAAGTACAGGTTGAGCTCTATGATAGTGGCCTTGTCATGTCACTAGTCTGCTGTGACCAGGATTCCCCAAGTGGTGGTGCACAATTGGCTGAGCGCCACTGAGGGCAGGGTGGGACTAGCTGGTCCTGGCTCTCAGTGATACAGTAAGCCTTTCAGGCTCCTGGGCACTCGTAGACATGTGTTGCTGTCAGTCAAGAACACATCTCTGTACTGAACTTGCATATACATGTACATGTATTGTGACATCTTAAAAGACGAGTCAGAGGACCCTACCTGCACTTCACTCTCCCCTCTGTGCAGTCACAGAGTTTGGAGGGTTTAGGCTGAGTGAAAGCAATTTTAATAAATGGAATATTTATAAGTTATATAATTATTATGTAACATTTTTCCTCCTAAAACATCTCACCCACATGAGTGACGCACGGTAGCCATGATGTATGAGCAGCCCCATTATATAGGCAGAGATCAGGCAGAGAAGTAGAAAACTGCTTCACCAATCGTATCAGATTCTTTCCCTGTATCTGCACTAAATGGCTAAATGACTGATGGACAGATGAAATGGCTGGAATGAAATGGAGTTTTCTACATTCCTATGCTGGTGACTCAGTTATGTTCTCTAGTTAGTCACACTGAAAGGGACTGAAGCTCAACAATTTAATATGAAACACCTTGAGTTCTGTCACAGTAAAATAGGGATGAAAATCCCTGTTTTTGAATTATTTGCTTATTACCAGGAACTAAAACATTTTGACTACTTAAGTCCAATAACTGGGCCAGTAAATTTATCTAGGGCACAGTAGAAACCACAAAATCCTGCTGCTGTCCAGAAACAGGGGTGGACAGCCCTATACCTTTTGTTGTTTTTTTTTTCAGTCAACTCAACATTAGGATTTTCAGATAAGGTGTTCAGTTTAATTTGAATCTCTGAAATATCCCATAGGCATTACCGTTTAGTTACATCATTGTAGTTAAGCTTAAAGAGTAACCAGGCTCTCTGTGGGCAGAAGGGATAGACAGCAAGGCTCCACGGCCGAAACGTTGTGTTCTCTTTCTTCTTTTTTTCAGCATGGAATAAACCTATTACTTGTTCCTAATTAGGTTAGATGTAGATTTGTATTGTTCCACAGTTTAGAAAACAGGCAAATGGATGGAATTCTAAGATTAATAACTTTTAATTCCTTGTAGGCTTATCTAATAGGCTGTAAAACTTATTTTTCTCGTTTTAATTAAGTTTGTTGGTTAGAGGACTATTACAGCTATAATTACAGTGTTGATTATAATAAAGTTCTAACCTTTGGAATGTGGTGTCTTCTGTGGAAAAAAAAATATCTTGGGATAGTATTACTGGCTGTTGTGAAGCATTACAGTGGCTGACTGGAGTTTCTCGTTTGGTTGCTAAAATCTGGTAGGGAGAAGAGACCTAAATTCAGATTAAATCAAAACTCCCACTTTTTCAGATGCAAATTCTGTACCATACCTTGAAGGTAGCTTTTAATTAAGAATATGGAAGAAGCCCCAAGAAAACAGAAAGCTGACAATTAAATAGATGTCTGGATTTTTTTAGCAATTCAAGGTTATATGTACAAACACAGACATACACTAAAATTAAAAGCATTTTAATTTTAAAATTAATTAAAAGAGATTTTTTTTTTCTGAGTAAATGTTTATGGCTTTATTTTAACCTGTTGTATGAGCACTTAAATTTACTGAAATGTGCACCACTTCACTTAATAAGACGGCAATGCTTTCATGCCATCAGTATAATGAAAGATGGACACGTCAACACACCCTGGTTCACCCTGGTCATTTCTAAACTGGCAAGATATTATAGATCATCATAGTTCATCAGTGAAGACTGCAGTATCAGAGATGACGAGTCATGACATCTTGAGACGATTGTGAGATGATCTCTCTTTGGAATTGTTTTCACACTGCTAGTTTCACATTATTAGAAGTGAATCTGTAGTTCAGCTGTAAGAATGCAAATAATCCAGATAAGAGCAGATAACCTAGCCTATGATTAACCATTTTTCACCAATGTTCTTCCATGCTCCAGAATACTGTGGGCTCACCAGCAGCGGTGCCAGATCTCTTTAATGGTGAATAAAGGTTTTATGAGCAAATACAGATGGGCAAGTGTATAAAAAAATGTAATGTGTTAGGTGAGTAAATGCACTGATACTTTATTCTGTTTCATTTTAAAACTATGAAAGTATCATCTCTTTTCAATACTTGAGTGTCATAAGTAAAAAATAGCTGTCCTTAAATTCTATCCTTGGAAATCTGCTGTTACACATATCTGAGTTTCACATTGAGTTTCACATTGACTTTTCTGATTTGCCTGAAAGAATTTAAATTATATACTGTAATTTAAATTATAGTCACAACCTTTATTCATTAATAAAACAATCCATGAAACAGTTCTAAGAAAAAATATTAAAGCTGTGAAATCCTGTTTTGAAATGACTTGTAGATTCACATCACTCCAATGCATCCTCCACAGCTGAAAAAAGAAAAAAGCCATCCAAAGAGTCAACTTGCTTACAACTTTATATTTTTCACTTTCAAAAGTATGCATTATTTATATTATTGTTAATTCCAAAATCTTGTTTAGTTTCCATTGCAGTTGATCCAGTCTTGCTGTCTTTCGGCATTGATTGTCACGGACGTCCAAAGGGACTAACCGTGGAGAGCAGGAGAGCGGATAAAGACCCATCTGCATAGCGGCGGAATGAGAAAAAGGCCCGGGCTCGTTAGTGCAAAGAGTTCAGGAGTGCCGTATAGAAACCTATGCCCTCAGGTAGCGGACGTGGGGCGACCTGGTGCTAGGCGGGTCTCAGGACATCCGAACGTCAATGCTGAGCGAGGGCAGAGTGCAAGACCCGGAAATATATAGCCCAAGGGAAAGAGAGGGACCGGAAGGGCAGCAGGCAGGAAACTAGGGACAGGACAGAGTAGGAGCGCCCTCAGGCTGCAGAGGGCGTGACATTGATCAGCTGTGTTACTTAAACATAGACTCCCTCATCTTTTTTGATAATGAGATTATTCTTGGACCAAGCAATCTTGAACTTCAGCAGCAAGATGACAGCTGAGATCAACTCTGGCTCCTCAAACATTTTGCCAAAACTCTTCTTCATGACGCATTAAAAGGCATCTACCACTTTTCTACAGAACATAGAAGAACATTTAATCCTCCAACATTTTTGTAGTGTGGACTACAACAGTCCCTTTCATATGTTGGTTTCGGACAAATTTCCTTGTCACCATATTTAAGATAGTAAAAATATTCAGTGAAGAAAGCAGTCTCTGTTGGATTTAGGCTGTAAAGGGAAGTTTTATAAGTATGATATTATCATCTCCTTTTTCAAAGACTAATGTACACAGCAAAGAAATCCTACTCATTAATTTTGAGTGCTATATTCCCGATGACCCCCTCTACTTGTTCTGTCAGCATGTGCAGAATTTTGTCCACCTCCATATCCACATCCACAGAACAGAGAGTTCAGTCTTTTCTGATTTGTCTCAAAGAACTTGCACTTGACCCAAATGGACATATACAGTACAGCTTTTTGGACAGTAGGTGTCATTGGATGTATTGCTACAGATGACACCGGTTTTAATAGATGGCACAACTGTAGTATTATGGTATTATGTGGGCAGCTGATAGTTTACTGGTAGTAGGCAGATAAAATCAAGTATGTACTATCATTTAAATATACAATTTAAATTATCACTCAGTTTTTACAATTAATAATATATGTATACAATAAGATCATTAGCTGTTTTAGCGAAAGTAATGTGAATGGAACTTTGTCCCTTTACAACTTTTTATGTCTGTTTGGCAGTAAAAGGTATTAACATATTCACAATTATTATTTTCATAACATAATTACATTCTTGTAAAATTGAAATGGTTTTCTTTAAACAAATAAAATTAGTACCTTCTTTGCTGAAACATCAAAACACCTTTTTCTGCTTAGGATCTCTTTTTATATAGCACTGCTGTCTACAATAATAGCATGCTTTTACATGTTGTTAAGTGGGTTGCTGAGTACAGAATTTAGTGAACACATCAGATTGGTAGTGCAGGATTGTTTTTGCACAAATCACAGCTTTTATAAATGGGTGATTGCAATAGATGAAGTATAATGTAAAATAAAAATGAATGCAGATACTTTTCACGTTTCATACTTTTAGAGGACTCCTGTGTTGTCAACCCCCACAAACTAATTAAGAAGTAATATCAATTTAGTAAAGGCTTAGTTTACAGGAGCTGGGACAGTGGCAGTTTTTAAACTATCTAATAGATACAATCCATCAAATAGATCTATACAGTTTATGAAGATACTTTTAAAATAGTACAGGGGGTTCCTGATATATGAGTTGAAAGTTGTTATTTATAGTAAAACGACATCCATAGGGGAGTATTTCCCATTATGAACAATGTATATATGGAGGATTAAGGACCGTAAGAGCACAAACCCATGCCACTTGAGGGAGGAAGTTCTTGACATAAGAATTCATTTAGATTGAGTGTTTGTTTCTGGTTATAAGTCCAAGTTACATTCCTAAATACTGTAATGCAAATTACAGTAAAATAAAAAGGGAATTTATATCCATAAGGAATAATGTAATTAGCTTGTAATGTAATGTATGTTCCAAACAATATACCTATAACCCATAAACAAAATAATAACAAGTATATAGTGTTACCAACACTTTTTGAATCATGATCTTGTAGAAACCAAAAGTCAATCACTGCTTCAGGATAGATTTTTTCCATACACTGTTCATGCATTTCAAGTTAACAATTACACCTTGATCCATTGGCTGGATCAGTGATGTTGTAACGGGAACTAGTCCAGGCTCCTGTGAAGCGTACAGTAGTTCAGAACCCTATGCAGACGGTATAATCCAGAAGTAAGTGGAGAAGGACATCAGGGAAAGAGACGACATCAGGACTGGTTGACAGACAAGGGGGCGTGACTACGGTAATCCAGTGCTCGGGGGGCGTGGCGATGGCAAACAAGTTTAGGCAGTCCAGGGGGAATCCGGGGCGCGGTCCAAAGTCCAAAACCGGGGGATCCATTAAAGACAAAACAAACACAGTTAAAATCTGGAATGGGATCCGGAACAGCGACGGGGAATAAAACCAGGATAACAAGGGCAGGTGCTCTGAGCCCTGGGATCAGATGGTCAGGACACCGTGATGAAGCCTATCCCATCGGGTCTCTACTGGACCCATTGGTAGGCGGGCTTCCGTACCTCCGTCTCCTAATGATGAGCCAGGAATAGCGAGAGCTCCAGGCTTAAATAATGAGGGACAAACAGAGGGAAGGTGCACAAAATCAACTAAAATACGAAAGGTTCAGTGCGCCCTTAAGAGGAGGGATCCAGATCGTGACAGTACCCCCCTTTTTACCAGGGCAGCTCTGAAGCCCTAAATAAAAAGTGCAAGGGGAAAAAATAAATAAAAAACAAATGGAGTCCCGGACTTCCGGACTACAGTCTGTGGGGTCCTAGTTGTGGCTCAGCATTCTGTAACGGGAGACGGTCCAGGCTCCTGCGAAGCGTAGCTCAGGACCCTATACAGATGGTATAATCCGGAAGTAAGTGGAGAAGGACATCAAACAGTGGGGAGGTGCACATAATCAACTAAAATACGAAAGTGTCAGAGCGCCCTTAAGAGGAGAGATTCAGATTGTGACAGATGTAGTACGTGGTGGTAAGATCTCAATTTAAAGTTGGGGCATAATAATTCAAAACCTATGTCAAGTGCAACAACATTGTCTGCAAGAATATTTAATTTGCAGATTTTGCTCTTCACAATGTATTTTTCATTTCAGGGACAAAATAATCCATGAATCACTTAAAGTAAGTTGCAAGGTTTTGGTGACATGAAAAAGGTTTCTCACTTCCTCAATGATTCAAGCATAAAATAAAGTAAGGGGTAATTTATAACAGAGACATCGGTATTCAGCCATGTGAAGTTGATCCAACCTACAAACAGCACAAACAATGAAACCCAACTCATTCATTATGGCACAAACACCGGCTGTGCAAACTCAGCTGCTGCCCACCCCCCGGGGCAAACAGAGAAACAAAATTGCAGACACTGTTACTCTCACACCAGTAATAGAATGCTTTAACTTAACATATGGGGTTCCTGGAGGTCAAAGTTGCCGTACATGGTCATGTGATCATCTGAAAAAGATGGTGCTGTATCTCGGGAACAAAAGTAGCTGAGAAGCTACTTTCAAAAGCACAAACGAATGAGACTGGTTTGGTTCTCCTACGACTTTGGAGGGGGACTGAATGAGGTTGTTATGTCGCACACAGTGTCCGCTTATGTTTACGACACTGTTGCACTTCTGTTTGGGGTTACTGCGTTACGACTTGGCAGGTTTTGCCATTCGCTGTAAGTTTGACATTATGCACAATAAAGAGCAGACATCTGTGAAACCTGTCAGCTTCAGTCTCTGGTTTTCCATGGTGTAACATTGGCGAAGAGGATACAGCTGAACTGGGCCCCTTCCATCGCGTCAAAGATGAGCTCTCTTGCTGGAATAACTCCTGCGTTGCCCAGGAGACCTGCACGATTGTCCCAGCCAGTCTTAAAGCACGTATGCTGCAGATGGCACATGAAGGCTACCTGGGCATTGTTAAAGTCAAGAAATGGTGCTGGGATCTGACGGGTGGCCAGGGATCGACTGGCACATAGAGGCACTGGTCAGAAACTGCAAGGCTTGCCTTCTTAGAGGGAAAACAGGGGGTCTGCTCTGCCTCCGCTTCAGCACCTAGACTGGTCGACCAAGCCCTGGGATTATCTCCAGATGGACATCTATGGACATCCATCAGTGCTTCCTCGTAGTGGCCTATGACCTACATTCAAAATGGCCAGAAGTAGCCTCCACAGGATTAGTCACAACCCAGGCAGTCACGGACTTCCTGGAATCCCTCTTTGCCCGTTTGGGGTTACCAACCATCATCGCCACCAACATCGGTCCGTAGTTTCTGTGTGGAGAGTTTAAGTCTTTCTTTGCTTACCGAGGCATTCGACACATCTGTACTGCGTTCTAAAACCCAAAGGTGAACAGGGGTGTGGAATGACTGAACCCAACTCTCAAAAAGGCATCAGAGCCTACCTGGCTGAGGGCTGGTCCTTCTTAGCACTTAGTGCTGCTACGGACTCTTCTCCACTACAGGGCCACAGAGTATGCCATGACTGGCTGTAAACTACAAATGCCCCTTTACAGTCTGTGAACATACCCAGGTCCAACCCCTCTGACATCAGCCCCACAGCAGGGAGGAGAACGCCAGCGTCAGATGAAAAGGCCGTATGACAGGTCACACAGGTGAAGCCACCTGGAATCACTTTTCAGGATTTGGTCTGGATCCGACAGGAGCACAAGCTTTACAGGTCACAGAGAAGTTAGGTCCCGCCACCTTACACCTCTCTAACGGGTCATGATGGCATGCTAGCCGCCTCCGCAGAGTGACGATTCCCACGCACCCTGTTGCTGAGGCCGAGGCTGCTCCTGCTGAACTCCCAGGCAAGATGGACTTCCTTGTGGGGCAATCCGTTCCCGTGGGAGAGCAAGGCCAGCTAGAGTCCAATCCAGACCAGGGTGGTTTAAAGACTTTATCACTGACTTTTTTGTCTTTTCGTTGTGTTTCCCTGACCTATTTTCAGTGGTCCCTTTTTCACTGACTGGCAGAACTGTGTTTTATGAAGCTGGGGTAGGAATGTTATGGTGCACACAGCGTCTGCTTAAGTTTATGATGCTTTTGCGCTTCTGTTTGGGGTTACTGGGTTATGGCACTTAGGTGCCTTGGTGGGACTTTTACTATTAGTTAAAAAATATGCACAATAAAGAGTAGATGTCTGCGAAACCTGTCCGCTTCAGTCCCTGGTTTTCCACGGTGTAACAGAGGTCACACCCTTAAAAATAAGGTGCTATATCTCAGAAATGCAAACAGCACAAACGCTGCTTTCAGTGGCACAAACACAGCACTAATGAATGAGGTAGGTTTCATCGTTTGTGCTGTCCGTAGGGGGGGAACTTCACAGAGCTTCAGTATTCAGTAAATGCCAATTATAAATGATTAAAAATTACAAATTAAAAAAAATTAAACATAAAAATAATAATTTAAAGTCTAAATCTATCCCATGAATTTGGGAAATTTTTATTGCAGTCTAGAAGAACATAGTTTGATTAGTACCTTTCTTGCTTTGCTGAGCACTGAATTTCATTCAGTTTCAGAGCAATTTGAAAATCCTGTTTAGTCTCAGAATGCCCAGGGAATATGGGGCCAGGTAGCAACCCTAGAAGTGTTAATTACACAAACTTGGACCAGTGACTTTCACATTTCCAAATATACTGTAACTAAGTGATTAAATTGAACTAGTTGGCAATATAATACAAAAATGCTTGCACAAAACCTCCATGTTTCTTTAGATCTGATGCTAAATTGTTGTACTGTAACACTTCCAATGCCATTGGTAAACCAGGAAGGCACTTAAGGTGCATATAGGATTATTTGAACTCTTTCGGTTGAAACAGACCTTTGACACTCTTTGACGTAAGGCCATCCATACTGTTTTCTGCCATTTTTGTTATGAGCAACAAGCAGTACATTGGTCTTCCTTTTTAGTGGTCTTTTTGTGTTTATTGATTGGGCAAGATCTCAAGGCAAGCACTTTTAGTGTCTTTTGAGTGTTTCTGAAGCGGTTATAACAATGTCCTGCACTTTTACTTCCTTCAGTGCTGTACTGAATTAATTTCTCTGATAATTTGAATAGTATTCTTTAATTGTCTATACCATATATTTGTATTTAGCAGATTTTGTTGGAGGATTGTAAAATCTACATTTTTGACTTCAGAGAGGGTTTCAGGGTTTATGATACTTTGAGAAAGACATTCAACATTTTAGGCAGTTGTTCATATACTGCCTTTGCAGCCTCTGCATGAGCACTCCAGCAGGTCACTGAAAATAAGTTCAGAGTATTGAGTTTAATGTGCTTTGTGAGGATTTTCCACTGTTTATTGTACTTAAAAATGTCATTAAAATGTGCTCTAAAGAAGGATTTTGCTTCTATGGATGATTTGGCTGCATGCAAGGCAAGAATCCAGTTATGAGGCTAGTAAGGTTACATACACGACATATTAATTGACTTACCAATTAATTGCACATTGGTGGTGGTGGTGGAGGGGAGTCCCCATTACCTGTAAAGCGCTTTGAGTGGAGTGTCCAGAAAAGCGCTATATAAGTGTAAGCAATTATTATTATTATTACCATATTCTTGTCTGAAACCATTAGTTGACCCCTCCCATGTTAGCCATGTTATCATAACATACAGTAGCCCTCCATATTTATAGTTGGGCTCGAGTCTGCCAATGTCTCTTCTGTAGTAATTTCTATATGAATGAACTCCAGAAAATTGTCCTGCACTTAAAATGATTTCCGTTGATTGTACCACAGCATTAATGATAGTTACTCCTTGTGAGGTGTGAAGAGAATATGGATTCCAATCTTAACAACATGCTGTAGTGTTGTCCATTGTGCTTTTTCTCACAAATTGTGCTAATCATGGCCTCAGCTGAAAGCTTCAGAAATCCATTCTGGCTATCCTTGCTTAAATAATAAGTTTGTTTCTTATTTCTTCTTATTTCTATTCTTATTTCTTATTTAGCTGTTGTTAGGAGTGTCTGTTGTCTATTCTAGCTTTGTTCTGTAACCACAGTTCTAGATGTACCCACTTACAGTCATTTTCCACAAGTGACTGGTAGGCTTTGTGCTGAACAACCTTTGTGATAATTGAAGAAGCCTATGGCTTTGCTAAAAAGATTGGGAAGCATCTGCAGATTTGGCGTAAACTTATAATGGCCTGTAAAGCATTGAAAAAGCTGTTTCCTTAAAAGTCACATGTCAGCAGATAGTCTGAACGGTAGACGAGTTTAAGGCTTTATGTTACAGTCCAGTCCAGTACCATGATTCCTTGTTTTGAGTCTAGAAATGTTTCTCCTGCTTGACATCTGCTGTTTTGTGCAAAGAAGTTGGCACGCCCTCCCTATGACTTTGCCTGGCACTTTCATCTACGGCTGATACCAGCATTGCTTTGACACTTCTGAACCTCTTGCTGAATAACCTCTTAGCATTTTCTGCTTCTTTCACCAAAAATTCATACTACCTTTTAAGTTCTACGTGTTTTGCACAACCTGACTTCCCCTTATACAGTATATTTTGCTGATTTACTTTTCTGCTTTACAGCAGGTTAGTGTTGTCTTTTTTTCTGATAATGATGTCATAATGATAAATTGGAGTTAGGGGAGCCATAGGATTAATTTTCATGCAGATATTAAGCTTACTAGTGTTAATTAATTTTATCTAGTAACATTAACTATCAGGTATAATTGTATTAGTTGGTGCTATATTATGTTCCAAACTAACAACAGCTGTTAAAAATTATTTGAAAACTACAGCCATGGCTAAATGAGTATTGAGTATTTGAGTTGAGTATTTAACAAAATACTCAAACATTTAAAATTACGGCTCCTATTCAATAATATTGTTTTTATTGACAGACATAGCTGTTATTCATTCTGGCTCATCACTGGATCAGATGCATATGGAATTTCTGTGCATTGTGTTGCTACATTAGTTGGGCTTAGGTAGAAAAAAGATTGAAATTAAAGATCATCAATTTCACCTGGGCCCCAGTGGATCTAGACACGGGTACAGTTGCATCCATTGACCCTGACCTGCATGTTGGTGATATTGTAAACCTTTTGTTATCAGCATAATGAATTAACCTGTGATTTTTGTTCAATAATATAACACCACTCTTATTATTAACACACACCTACTATAATAAATATTTTCCTGAAAATAACTGAAACCTGTTACAATTTTAAGTGTAAATTTTCTTAAGGTGTATATATTTCAGATTGCTGATTCATTAAAATAGGAACCCTTGAAAGTATTCTGATTGAATTTTCTCTGTATCTTTGATATAAATCTTCTACATAATGTAAATATGAGCCTTCCTATTGTGTCTGGCATTTTGCCATGGTTGTATTTTGTGGGTTAAGGCTGCTAGTGGTATCGTGGCATGCCTTCACAGTGTCACGGACGTCCAAAGGGACTACCCGAGGGCAGCAGGAGAGCGGAAAAAGACCCATATGCGTAGCGGCGAGACGGGAAAAAGGCCCGGGCTCGTAGTGCAAAGAGTTCAGGAGTGCCGTATAGAAACCAATGCCCTCAGGTAGCGGACGTGGGGCGACCTGGTGCTAGGCGGGTCTCAGGACATCCGAACGTCAATGCTGAGCCCTGGCAGAGTGCAAGACCCGGAAATATATAGCCCAAGGGAAAGAGAGAGACCGGAAGGACAGCAGACCAGAAACTAGGGACAGGACAGAGAAGGAGCGCCCTCTGGCTACAGAGGGCGTGACACACAGCCGATGTCTGTTTTAGTAATGTGGAACTTTATGTTTAGGGAAGCAGCAGTGTTCCTCAAAGAACAAGAGTTAGTACCATAAAAGTATGTTTTCTACCTGTCTAAAGTAGAAAAGGTCCGGGTCACTATTGTATAACTTTTTGCAATGGAAAGCATAGGTGTCTTTGAAACAGCAGTAAAGGGCACCAAGCAGAAATAAGCAGTTCATTGTTTTACTCTGTGGAAAGCTTTAACTATTTGATTTGATAATCTGGTTCTGACGTTTAGCTGTTATCAGAATGTAGGAAATAAACCCTGAAGTTTCTGTTGCCTGTGTATTTTAAGATACTGTCTTTTTTTGTCTATTTTTGTCAGCAGAGAGATGCAATCATGGTAGATGTAATGAAAACCTTCAAGAACCTTATTTTTAAAACGTAAAATTCTAAATCCAAAGGAGTTCTGAGATTTCTTGTATTTATTTGACCAAGGTACTCTCCTTAATGACTCTAACAAAACTAATTCTTGTTTTGCAAAATGGTAAGTGCAAAGACACAGAACTTTTGAGTTTGGATTTTGTTTATAAAATTCCTTGATATTTTTATAGCTTCTTCATTCTAATATTTTTTAGTTTATCTGACTTTTAAATGGCTTTACTATCCATTAGTGGTTACCTACAGTAGCTAATAAAGTACTATATGTAAAATACCTAACAGTTTTTTTTATGGTCAAAGATAACTTGATAAACCTGCCTTTGATTTCACCCAGAATGTCATGTGGTGAACTGTATCTCAGTTACTATGCTGATGAAAAATTTAAACACAATGCACCATACCTGTTAAAGAGCCTTCCAGACTTACAGTTCAAGTGATAAAGTGTTGAAGGCTCAATCTCAATGGCCAACTGCAACACCTTAGTTTGAGCTAGTATTAAGTCTGGTGAGAGGGGACAGGGACACCTTTGGTTTAAATACACCAGCCGCAGATTTCCCAGCAGCCTACCAACCATGTTTGTGAGTCAAGGACTGTTGATATCTCCTGTTCAGTTCTGGACAACTGTTATGTCCAGCTTAAAGTACTGTGCAACCAAGCTGCACTGAAATCAAATACAAAGAATAGCAGTAAATTTGCTTTGTTTTATATTATTTATTAATAGGAAGCCATACAGTGATATAAATACAAATGTCATGTTGTCAGGGAGGACAGTATAACATTTCAAACAAGAGTTTCTAATTCAAAGATGATGTTTATGATTCCTGAAATTGGTCTTCCGTGCATTTGTTATGATACTACAGAAAATGGTCTTTCCTTTGGTGGACTTAATTTCAAATAATGAAATCAATCTGTAAATACGATCAGAACATCATGGCAAATGAAACTATTGAGAGCTAACTTCATGCTACCTAATAATCCCTCCCACTTAATAGCATTTTCCCATCCCAACGGATTCCAAAGTGCTTTTCATTAGCATCATACAGCAGGCTCTTAATTTTGCATAGATTTATCTTGGTGAGAGATTTATAATAAAATATTTTTTTAACTCAGAATAACCTGTCTGTGAAGTTCTCCAGCCATCCAAGTACCTGTAATGACAAGCTGTCTTTCAAGATTAATCCTAATCCTTCTTAAGGACTGGATGTGCAAATCCAGTTGTGCAGTGCCAAAGACTTGTGATTGTAGTTTGACTGAAAATATTGTTGACATAGAAATATACACTGGCCCAACTGAGTTCCACTGTTGTCAGTGAAAACAAGAAGGTGCAGTTGCAGTGGACTTAGGAACACAAACACTGGAGAACTGGAAACACATCACCTGGTCTGGTGAATCATAGTTCATGTTCAAGTCCATGGATCCATCCTGCCTGGCGTCAACAATGCAGGCTGATAGTGGCAATGTGATGTTGTGGGGTGTGTTTTTGTGTCATACATTGGGTCTCTTGATATAAGTAGAGCATTGTTTGAATGCCACAGGAAATCTTAACATGGTTGTTGATCAGGTGCATCCCTTCATGTCTGCAAATGGGCTTTTTCAAAAGGATAATGCTTCATGCAACAAGAATAGGAAAGTCCTAGAATGGATCCAGGAACATGACAGTTAATTCGGCTTAATGCAGTGGTCTCCCTAGTCACCAGATCTCAATCCAGTCAAGCATGTGTGGGATGAAACAAGCTATTTGGAGTAGAGATCAACCACCATCTAATTTGCAGAAACTAAGGGACACATTGGAGAAGGCATGGGCAAGCTTCTGTGTGCTGCACTTTCAACACCTTTTTGAGTCCATGTCCCGTAATATTCAGGCTGTTATGAGTGCAAATGGGGAAGCAATTTGCTATTAGGTAGATGTACCTGATAAGTGGCCACTCAGTGTAGATGTGTACAAGGAAATTCTTCCCCATTACTAACTCTTGAAATTAGGTTGCATTTGACTTTAAGAAAGCGTATATATAAAACACTGTACACTGATCTCTGCTATTACGCGATAAAATTTCAGGTGGTTAAATTTTTTTCAAGGTAAAGTCCTAAATTTACTGTAGTATTTATTTATTATTGTAGTGCCTCACCTGCCAGCAGCCATGTCACCCTGCAACTTACAATTGGCAGCCCACTGAAGCTAAGCAGGTGTGAGCTTGGTCCTTACCTGGATGGGAGACCTCCTGGGAAAAACTGAGGTTGCTGCTGGAAGAGGTGTTAGTGAGGCCAGCAGGGAGCGCTCACTCTGCAGTCCATGTGGGTCCTAATGCCCCAGTATAGTGACAGGGACACTATACTGTAAACAAGTGCCGTCTTTCGGATGAGATGTAAAACCAAGGTCCTGACTCCCTGTGGTCATTAAAAATCCCAGGGTGTTTCTCGAAAAGACTAGGGGTGTAAACCTGGCGTCCTGCCCAAATTTCCCATGCCTCCTAATAATCCCCCTCTATGAATTGCCTACATTACTTTGTTCTCCCCCCCCAATGGCAGGCGGAGCGACGCGCCAGTTAGAGTATTCTTGGTCGCATTTAATGGCAATGTCAGCTCAAAGATTTGGTTCAAACCACCAAATGGAGACGGGCGTGCCAACAAGCGGACCCTGCTGATGCGGGATTAACACTAGGATGAGAGAGTGCCCTTGCCTGGTGTCTTGGCAGAAGCACACCCGGAAAATTATTACGCCGCAGTGCAGGCTGGTGGTACCACAGGCTGACTGCAAGCTAACCTTAGCTATGTAAATAGTGTTTTTTTAGGAAATTGTATTTGGTTGTTTTGATGTTGTTTTGCACATTACCTGTTACCTGTTAGTGTTTTGCACATTGCCTCCCTTTTCTTATACAATTGTATTGTTGTTTTTTTGTACTGCTTACCGTCTGAAAGCTAGCTAAATAGCATTTCGTTATACCATATACCTGTGTATGAGTATAATGACAATAAACTTGAACTTTAACCCTGTTTTCTTCTCAAGACCCGTATCCACCCTGAAGTTGTGTACGTGTTCCCTTTGCTGCTTTTGTGTGTTTAAGTTTTGTTCGAAGGGTTTATGATTTCTGTTACCTGGTAACAGGCTGATGGAGGCCTGTAATGAAAAGTGTGGGTGCTATCTAAATGTCTCGTTGATGCCTAAGTTGTTCCTTAACTGCTACACTATAAATTTAATATGTGATTAAACTGTGTAAACGTGTTTATTAGGATAACTAATAAACTTGGTAAATCTTTGGTTAGGCGTTGTTAGGAATAGTAGTGAGGACCCTATGCAGAAAACCAGGGTAAACTCCAAAAGGCAAAGTCGAAAGAACAATCCGAGGTCCGAAAGCCGAAGGTAAACTAGCCAGTACAAAAGTACAAATAACCGTGTAGTGTGCTCTCACGAGGCACCAGTTCTGTAGGGGTTTGGGCATTTACTGGGACAATTATTAATTGTAGCAGTAAGTCAAAAAATGATTCTTTTAATGGCCTTAGAATCCAACCATGCGATATAACTCAATGTGCATGTAAACCTAACAGATCTTATCGTGAGGGTTATCAGAATACAAAAGATATATATTCATTCAGTTACAAAGAGTTACACATATCAAGAGGACATACGTTCAGTATATCATTCATTTAGACCGTTTCGTAATTGAACTTGGTTGCAACTTCTACATTAGATACACAAACAAGTATATAACTCTTAGGAATTAAATTCATATCAACTGGTTGGGATAACAATTGAATTCTCGAGCAGTAATGCAGTGACGTTGAATACTCATCCATTCTCTGGGGACTCAGATCTCCTGCGGGCACAAAGAAACAGCTGCAGGCTTGTTGCTGTCCAATCCGCGCTCCCTGGCTCGGTGCCAAGCTGTGCTGTGCGGCTTGAGACGTGGTGGAGATCCTGCGATGCTCTGCGCTGCTCTCTGAAGACCGGCTAGTTAGTGTTGGCTTTAACTAGCAAAGTTGTGCACAGGAGAAAATTGACTGTGAGTCCCAGCAGGTCAGGAAGAGGACCGGTTCGTTCCTGATGAAGCGCTAGTTCTGAATACTGATTCAGCTGTCCACAGTTCCGACCTGTTCACGAGGCTTGCTGCTGATGTTAACCTCGGGTAGATCCTTTGGTTACTCTCTGGCAACCTCCGCTCTCGACTCTTAGAACAAAGGAAAGTTCTGGCACTCGGACACACTGGCCGTTCCATGGTGGTCCGGGCTGAGTCTCAGGATGGTCAGGAGACGCGCTGCGAGAATGTCCTGCCCTTGGGAGCCTTTCTGCTCCTGGGCCGTCCTGCCCTGGAATTGTTCTTCCCCTGGAATTCTCCTTCGAATAGTTCTCCTACAGGCTCTCTGTGTTGCCTGTTTTTACCTGGAGGAACTTCAGCTCGTTCATTGGCTGAAAGTTTCATGGGAATCAGAGACCCACGTGGGTTACTCGGCCCTACCAGTTCCTGATTGGCTGATGATGAGTAACCATGCCCTCTGACCTTGGGGTTGTAAACCACTTGGATGAGGCTCTCCCTTGGAATCTTGCAGACTTCTAGGCGCCAATGGATGACCATTGATCATGATAGCCAGGATTAGCTAAGTGCATCCCCATTTGGGAGTTGTCCCTTATCAAAAGAAAACCTTAAATCAGCCTGCATTAATAGCTTCTCTGTGGCTGCACCACAGACATGAAGAGAGAGATGGGGCCTCATTTGGGAAAGCACAGCAACACTTAATTCTGTCTTATTAACAAGCATTGCCGCTACAACCGGAAGCGGAGCCGTAAATCGTGAGGAAGCCGAGAGTCAAAACCAGAACCAGGAAAGGTAGATGGAGAACAAACCAGGGTCAGGAAGCCAAAAACTAAGTAGTAAATTTCAATGAGACTGGGAGTAGCTCTAGTCAGGGAAACCCTAACACTGAGCACAAGGAAGAGTGTGAGGCAGCATTAAATAGGCTGGGGAAAAGGGCTAATTGGGAACTGTGCTGGAATGTGAGGTGGAATGCCGATTCCGGGGGCATGCCCTAAAAGGCATTTGGTTAGGTGTTGAGTGGTCTGCCCCAACCCTATTTTCCCATAAGCCCTGTTATTTTTATTGCGCGATTTTGCATAACGAGCGGTTTTACAGGAACGCATCTATCGCGTTAAAGCAAAGATGTCTGTATTATCATTATAGAAAATATAATCACCACCTTTTTATTTGACACCTTTCATGACACATCAAGGTGTTTTACTATAAAGATTCAAAAATGGTTTAAATAAATAGACAAGTTAAGTTTAAAAAACTTTTAAAATAAATGCACAATTTATTGCACTAACAAAACAGAATAATAAGCTAAGCCATAAAAGTACAGTACTGCATGTTTTAATACAGCATAGTACTTGAAAGATCTAATATGAGCTGGGAGATCCTATCACAGCCTTGGAGCAACCGAACAGGCAGAATAACTTCCTAAGATCTGAAGTCACATATTGGGAACTGAAAGATGACCAAAATTCAAAGAGGGCAAATGATATGTA
Organism: Atractosteus spatula; assembly: GCF_055471065.1. NCBI lineage: Eukaryota > Metazoa > Chordata > Actinopteri > Semionotiformes > Lepisosteidae > Atractosteus > Atractosteus spatula. The sequence goes on from NC_142708.1 coordinate 36,445,117, forward strand.
GATGTTTAGGGATTTAACTGTTGACTAATGAAGCCATAACATTCACAGCAAAAGCACTCTTAAAAGAGGCTGTATTTTGAATTTTGTTCTGAAAACCACACGGAACTGGTTCAAAGAAGGTAAAGCAGGAAGGATGTGCTCATGCATTTTGAACATTTTGCAACTTGTTCAGAACACATTAGTATACACCAGCAAGCTCCACATTACAATAATCAACCCTGCAAAAGAAAGGTAATGTCTTAAAAGAGCTAACAGAAGAGGAAAATAATAATATTAAAAAACTTTATTTTATATAGTGCCTTTAAATTTGGCTTCTCAGAGTGCTTTACAGAATGACAACAACAGTAAAATACACAAGATATATACAAAGAACATACACAATGAGAGGAAACAATAGATGGGGGTATTGAACACAGTAGCAGCAAAGGTTTTGCATCTAGATTTTAGAGTTCAGGGATGGTGACTCTCTGATATCCTTAAGGATAGAGTTTGAGAGTTTTGGGACAAAGCAGGAGAAGGCCCTGTCACCCATGTAGTGTACATGGGCATTGGGGGACAGATAGGAGACCAGAATTAGAAGAGGAAAGGTTACGAGATGGGGAGTAGTAGTAGTTTATTAGTTCAGGTGGGTAGTTGCGTCAGCATGCGTAGGCTGCAAAGGAACAATAGGTTTATTCCATGCTGAAAAGAGAAGAAAGAAAACACAACGTTTCGGCTGTGGAGCCTTCTTCGGGTGTAAGAAACGTACACCCGGTAGTAGTTTAGACAGGTACTGAGGTGGCAAGCCATGCAGAGCCTTATTTTGGACATACTGGAGTTTGGTCAATGTGGATTTAGAAACCCCACTGAGTGCAGTGTTACAGTAGTCAATTCGGGAGAAGACAAATATGTTGATCAGCTTTTCAGCAACGTTCTTTAACCTTGTTAAGCAGTGTGACATCTAAGCAGTGTGATAAGTCCTGCAAACAATTTTCAGTGTCATTTAATGAAAAGTTTTCAAGCCTAGGAACATTCTTACCCAATGGAAACACATAAGTTACATGGATACAATAAAAAATGACATCATGAGCAGAGTGAACAGTTACGTCAAGAACTAGCAATGTCTAATTTGAACATAATGCATTCTGTGAGGTAAGGTTTCAAGCACGACAAAGCAGTTCCAGTAATACTAACACCCAATTCTAAACTATTTAGTAAGATAGTATTATCCACCAGTAACAATGGCAGCACTGAGAGCAAATAGGACAAGCCTTGATAAAAAGTAGCTGATATAAATGATCTTGCTCCTGAATGGTAACTGCCCATTCTAGAACTACTACATGTGATTTTTAACCATGAACACTGCCTTATTGTTCCTTTAGCAAGTGTTAAAACTATTAATTTGTCCAATACGTAGGCAACAAATTGTCACGGTCAGCATCCCCTCCTCTAGAGTGCATTCTAACCCTCTCTTGACAGTTCCTTTAATTATTACCTGTGTTATTTCTTGGTGCGTCTAGTTTTCTTCTCCCTATTTAGGTTTACTTCCTCCTGCCTTTGGGGCTCAGCTTTGGAACACGGTTGCCTGATGGCCCGCCTACTACCAGGCTTCAGGGGATTTATTTAGGCCTGTTGTAGCTAACTTGACCTTCTAAGCCCGGGGCATGGAGCAGAGCCCCATATTCCTTGGATTCTTGTTCTTCGTGTGTTTGCGTCTATGTTCGTGTCCGGATAGAATTCCCAGCGATGGACCTACTGACTGTTTTCTGATTCCCTTTAGACCCGCATGGTTTTGGTTGCTTTTGGATACCTACCCTTCACTTTTGCTCGGACTTCCCTGTAATCACAGTGAGCACTAATAAACCTCGTGTGTCTTCCCTGAAGTCCGTTTCTGGTTCTTTCCGGATTAGCTGCCTCGCATAGGGTCTTAACTACATTTTCCAAGGGAGGCTAATCCATAACATACAGGATTGTACTATTTTTGTTTTTCTTTCTCTTTTCTGTAATACCGTGTGTGATTAAACTGTGGGTCCAAATTCAAACTGAATTGGGGGTAGTTTTTCCATTTGTTAAGTAAATGAATTATTTAACATTATTTCCTTTTAAAATTGCAGCAGCATGTCTTATTCCTTGAAAAGAAGTGACAGATTTTTCTTATAAGTAATGTTTATGAGTCTGAACCAAATTTATACCACATTCCTTTCTAAAGAACCATGTCTCAGTTACTGGAGTAACACTGCTGAAAAGAGCTGGAAACAGTTTGACTCCTTCATAAGTTAAATGCCATTCTTTTAGTTAAGATTTGCCTTACTTTTTCATGGTTTTAGGGAATGAACTGTGCAGGAAAAAATGTCTTTGATGTAAACAAGTAGAATTCCCTTTTTGAATTTCTAGATTTTCTGTGCTTAATTGTTCAAAACACTACCATGACTATGACGGCCAGAATGCCAGAATAAGAGAGTACACTGCTTCACTTGAATTTTGTCCCAAATCCCACCTGACTCATACTTTAAAAGATATGCAGCAGAATTAAATTGAAACAAAAAGGTTTGTCTCATGCCCCTTAATTACTTATTCGTTTATCTACAGTATTTATGCTGTATGTTTGTACAGAAACTTTCTAGAACATGTATGCAACCTTCAGCAAATATTTATAACATACCACTATTTTCAGTTGTTAAAAGTCTGATATTTCTGATACAATATATTAAAATAGCATTTAAGTGAGAAATGCATAGTAACAGTTAGTGCACTGTATTGTCAGTTGTTAACAGTAGTGCATGACGTTGTAAGTCATCATTAAACAGTACAAAGCCTCTAAATGAATATTGATATTACCAGGCCAAAACTATCATTTACCATCCATGGCATTAACATTTGTAAATATACAATTTTAACTGAATAAAAAAACAAGCTGTACAGACAAAATTTGCATCTACTGCTACCACATTTTTTAGTCATACAAAATAATTTCTCTTTAAATGTAATGCTTGTGATTGGGGTAAGGCAAGAATGAAAGGAACAGGGCTCTATTTTTGAGACTTGCACTTATAATAAGTGATAATAATAAACTTTATTTTATATAGCGCCTTTAAAGGTGGCTTCTCAGAGTGCTTTACAGAATTACAACAGTAACAACAACAATTAAAAATAAACAATAAGCAATACACAAGATACTGTAAACACAATGAGAATACGCAGAGGAGACAGTAGATGGTGGTACTAAATACAGTAGGAGCAGAGGGGTAAATAATGGAACCAGTTAAGTAGAGTCTCTTTAAAGAAGATTTTGAGTCTACATTTGAAGGAGTTTAGAGAAGGTGAGTCTCTGATATCCTTGGGGAGAGAGTTCCAGAGCTTAGGGGCATAACAGGAGAAAGCCCTGTCACCCATAGAGTGTAGACGAGCTTAGGAATTAGGACGCCAGAATTAGAGGAATGAAGGTTGCGAGATGGGGAGCAGCGCGATAATAGAGCAGACAGGTACTAAAGGTGCCAAACCAGGCAGAGCCTTATAGGTGAGCATGAGGTTTTTGAATTTGACTGGAAACTTGACAGGAAGCCAGTGCAAGGACTCCAGGATAGGAGTAGTAGTTTGGTATGGATGTATATTTGAGTATCAGCAGCATAGAAATGATAGTTGAGGCCATGTGATCTAAAAGCTGACCAAGTGGAAACATGTAAATGCTGAAAAGTAGGGGACCCAGTATCAAGCCCTGATGAACACCAGACTTAACGAGACCAATTTCAGACCTAAATCCGCCAAGAGAGACAAAGTGACAGCAATCATTGAGATAAGACTTGAACCATTTGAGAGCAGTGTCAGAAACTCCAAACACAGTCTCAGGATGAGAAAGTAAGATGTCATGGTTTACAGTGTTGAACGCAGCACTGAGATCAAGTAAAATGAGGATAGAGAGAGAATCAGAATCAGAAGCTATAAGATCATTAGTAACTTTGACCAGGGCAGTTTCTGTGCTGTGAAGTTGACGGAAGCTAGATTGGAGGGGTTCGAAAAGGTTATTTACAATGAGGTGGTAATGTGACAGCATGTTCTAGAATTTTTCCAAAAAAGGGTGTGTGAGATGGGGCGAAGATTGTTTAGACTGTCCAGAGACATGCTAGGCCTTTTCGGCATGGGGGTAATGGCAGCAGTTTTGAGGACCATTGTTATAACACCAGTGCTCAAGGATTCATTTATTATATTGAGGACAATGGGCTAGAGAGAAATGAAACAGGACTGAAATAAATGGTGGGAATGGGATCAATTTTCTTGCATTAGGAATTTGTCTTTTCACATACCCCAGCTTGCTCTCCATGAGACACACAGGCAGGGAGAAGCTTGGGGTCAGAGCGCAGGGTCAGCTATTTATACAGCACCCCTGGAGCAGCTGGGGTTAAGGACCTTGCTCAGGGGCCTAATGGAGTAGGATTCCTCTGCTGGCCGTGGGATTTGAACCAGCAACCTTCCAGCCACAGGCAAAGATCCCTAGCCACAGTGCCACCGCTCCACCTGGAGGTGGTGGATTTCATGTGTGAAACTAGTTTACTGAGTCAAGAAGAGAGAAGGGAACCAGAAAAGTACGACAAGCAGGGAGGAGGTGTGGGAATGATAAGATAAGATCACTTTATTAGCCATATACAATTTCTTGCATTAGGAATTGTCTTTTCGCATACCCCAGCTTGCTCTCCATGAGACACACAGACGGGGAGAGAAGCTTGGGGTCAGAGTGCAGGGTCAGCCATTATACAGCGCCCCCTGGAGCAGCTGGGGTTAAGGGTCTTGCTCGGGATCCCAACAGAGTAGGATTCCTTAATCACTGAAATACTCTTTGAGAATAAAAGAATCAACGTTCTAACTGCTGGTTCGACCAAGTTAGGGTTTTCTACTGGTTTGAAAACTTTTTTTTATATTGTTAGCAAAGGGAAAAAATAAATAAATTTATAGAACCAAACAACACTTTCCGTGGTCTAATCAGGCGCAAATAGGAAAAGAGTTGGTAGCAAAATGAGTCAGAAAAAACACAGTGAAACCATAAATGAGGTTTTTAGAAAGAGTACTGATAATTTTTAATTATCAGCATTGACTTCAAACCAGCAGAAACAGAACAAGCTCAGTGTGATGAGTGAGTTTGCCTCTTACTTCTACATTTTTTTTAAGATTTGGAGTTATGGATGTGAGTTGCAGTCTCATGTTTGGCATCCAATGTGTTGCGATACTTTGTTTTTGTGGAAACATACGATGAAAATCCGGTTTCACACAGATAGGTGGTCACAAATGGGAGAAGAACAGAAAGAGCTTTCTCTGATAATACAAGATATTCATTTTTGGCACCGCACCAAAATGAAATGCAGTTGGCACTCTGCCAACTGCATTTCATTAAAAGCTGTTTGTAAGGAAGGGTCTGAAATCAGGTCAATAAACTTCTCATATTCTTGTGATGTGAAGTCTCAAGGTTCCCTGAAACTATGAATGGATTTTTAGCACAGGAGTAATTCTGCAGTATTTCATCCTGCTCATTTGGGAAGTAGTGCATGAAAGATTCACGTAGGTCATTTAAATGTTGGATGATTTCTTCAGGTTCATCAAGCACTTGGGTGTCCTCATCAAGCTCTTCACAAAAGCTTTTCAGTGCTGCGAAATAATCGAGCTTGTGCCGTTGTACGCTGCTGACCCAAGCTTCTTGAAGGCACGAATTTTGTCACTGGCTTTGAATACAGTCGTATTCATCTGCAATGCCAGATTAATTTAATTATTTTTTGTAACTATGTCCACTAGGTAAGCCAATCTGATCAACCAACCACTGTCATTCATTCGCTCCTTCAAATCAAAGTTGTGGTCCATTAAGAAAGCACACACTTCAGCCCGCAGTTCAAACAGTCGTACTAGTACCCTTCCTTGTGACAGCCATCAAACCTCTGTGTGCAGTAGCAAGGATGTGTGTATGCTTCCCATGTCATCGCAGAGGATTTTGAACAGCTTCATATTCAGTGGTTGGGATTTTATTAAGTTTATCATTTTTACAGCTTCTTCGAGGACATTTTTAAGAGCAAGTGGCATTTTCTTCATAGCAAGTGCATGCCTAGGAAAAATGCAATGGCTACTGCTGCAGTTTTTTGCAATGGTTTTGATTCTAGCTATGGCTCCAGATGTTGTTCCCACCATTGCCTTCGCACCATCCTTACAAACGTCAATACAGTTTTACCACAGTATTTCATTTTTCTAAAAAAGTATTCAACGTATTTAATATTTCAACTCCAGTTGTATTAGTCGGTAATGTTTCACTCAAAAGAAGGTACTCTTCCAGAGATTGCTGGTGCTGATACCTCACAAACACAAGCAACACTGCTAGTCCTGTAACATCTGTGTACTCATCCATTTGTAGAGCAAAGTTAGGTTGCTTTAGTTGGGATATTAGTTCAGTCCTCACGTCTAATGCCAAGTCCTTTATACGGCGAGCAACTGTATTATTCGAAAAGGGCACTAGTGATATCTGCTTAGCGTACTTTTCGTCCCACATCCATTTGACCAGATCAATAGCACATGGCTTTACAAGCTTTTCTGCTATTGTGTGAGCTTCTTCTGCACGTCCTTTAGTGGCTTTTTCTTTCACAGTCTGTGATGCCTGAACCATAAACGTTTTTGTTTTTAAAAGTTCATTTCGCTTCTGAATGAAAAAATCAGTGTTCTTGCTCATGGAACCCCTACGGACACGGTTTGAGAACCACTGCTCTAGAGGATCAGAGGTAGAGAAACAAGATAAGGGGGATAGAACAGAATTTGCAAACCTAGGCTGATGAATTGATCGCCAGTTGCGGAAATTTACAGAGCGTGAGGGGGAAGTGAAACAGGTAATTCCAGTTTGATAAGAATAGCTAAGTGATCAGAGAGGCCTAGATCAAGGGAAGAGCAGTGGGAAACAAAAGAGTCAATTTGCAATGATTAACTCTAGGGAGTGTCCTTTGTTATGTGTAGGGCTATGAACAAGCTAGATCAAAGCATCCCAGCAGTGCTAGAAAATCCTTAGCCAAACAGGAAGACCTTGAGTCAATGTGTATATTAACTTCCCCAAGAATAAGGATCCACTTAAATCTGAGGCATAAAAATGAAAGTAAATTCAACAAACTCACCTAAAAAAGGCTTCGTTAGGTTTCGGTGGTCTATAAACTGTGGCAATAATAGTAGATTGGGGAACAGAGACATGTTAAACAAGACACTCAAAAGAAGAGGGAAGAGGTACAGTAATGGGACTTAAATTGAAAAGAAGATTGTAAATAGCAATGATGCCCCCACCTCTACCTGAGAGATGCAGGAGGTCAAACAACCCGTACCCAGGAGGGACTAGTTGGTTAAACAGGAGACCATTGTTTTGTCTGTGGCAGGTTTCGGTTAAGCACAGAAAGTCCAGTTTTGAATCTATAATAAAGTCTTATTGTTCACGGAGCGGGTGTTTAGTAGAGCTGATCTGGCTAGTCTCGAGGATCTTAGGGGGAAGCAGAGTGGGTTCCAAGTGCGGTAGTGAGAGTAGATTTTTTGAGGTTGTGGTGCTGGTGCAGGATGGACTTGCAGTCTTGCGTCAAGAGGCAGGGATAGAGACTCTGCAGGTAGACGAAGGAAAGAAACGGCGTCCTGTTCCATGATGGATGTAACGCATCGGTCGTAAGATCCCAATATTATGGCAATAATCAAATGTGTCTTTTACCAGGAAATAATTCTGTTTTAGTTGCAGCAGTTGCGGTGAGGTGTACCTTAGAAGCATTGCAATGCAACAAGACGGGAAGGAAATCCTGAATCAATGCAGTAGTAGGTGGTTAAAAGTCCTGAGTTGAACAGTTTCATCAGGTAGAAACAGCAGTCACAATGCAAGTGGAAGTCACATTTGTTAATTCCAACGTTAAGCAAATAAAAATAAATAATTAGAAACCAGGGTGGCAGATAAAGAAAAAAGAATAAAAAATTAACTAAACATTTTTTTAAAAAAGAAAAAATGTAAAACTAGTGAGAGGAACGGCAGCCAAGCACGCCAGCATTCCCTCTCAGCTGGAACCAGATTGAGCTAAACTTCTTTTCCTTGCAAAGCAGGGGTCATAGGAAAGGATTCCTTTGGGAGGCCAGAAGCAGCATGAGAACTACTTTGCATCTTGTAATTAACAGTTCAGTGATCTGGAAGTCTGGAATATGGGATCTGCACATTGTAAAACTGACAACTTTGACATTGTAAGATTGATAACTACAGTAGGTTGCTTATAGTAATTGAGATACTCTGTTCAGATAGAAAACTTTTAATGTTCATTAAAAATGACACTATTCCTTCCATCTATCAATTTTCTAACTGCTTCATTCAATTCAGGATAGCAGGGGAGCCAGCGCCTATCATGGCAAGCAGTAGGTGCAAGGCAGGGTACACTTTGGATGGGACGCCAGTCCATCACATGGTACACAGACACAAACACAGACATGCACACACTCACACCAGGGCTAATGTTCCCAGAAGCCCATAAACTTACCAGCATGTCTTTGGACTGTGGGAGGAAACTGGAGCACCCTAAGGAAACCCTCACGAATACAGCAAGAACATACAGTACAAACTCCGTGCAGATAGCGCCCCAGGTCTGAAATTGAACCCAGGGCCCCAGCACTGTGAGGCAGCAATGCTGGCCACTGTGCCACCATGCCATCCTCTTAAAAACATAAGACAAAATGATAAGGTATCAGAGCATTATATTTGTAAGCGAATCACATAGTACAATCATACTTGGAGATAAGAATCAGTGACTTGATGTATAGTATATAATGTTTAGTTGAGACACTCATCCACTCTTCCATTATCAATCTGTTCTTCCTGGTATGGGAGGCATCTAGGTGAGGCCTGTATTTGCATATTTATAAATAACTTAAAACTGGGATTCAAAGTACATGATCATTGAATCTTTGTATTTTTAAGGTTTTTGGAGAGGTGGACATATGACCTTTGAAACAATTTTCTTCAGTTGTGAACTGTGTGAGGACAATTCTCTTCAGTTGTGAACTTTGAGGATAGAATGTGTTGCCACTGTAATATTGTACTCTTGAAATAGAGAATGTTCTACTTACTTTCTCGGTTTTTCTTCCATAGGAAACGGATGGAGAAGACAGAACTGGGATGACTGGAGAAGGAGACAGAGACTCCAAACCAGACACAGATACTCCTGAAGCACCTCCATCTGTAGATAACACTCCTAAAGTTTTAAACAAATTTCTGGCAGGGCTTTCTTCAAGGTAGACTCTAGTCAGCACGTTACTTTATACGTTACTATTTTACATTCTTTTTCTTTAAAATGAGACTGCATATGAAATACAATAATGCATCTGAAGACACGAGTCTTTGTAAGTCATATTACCGCTGTGGTTAATTTTTCAATTTAAGTTAAATTTGACAGCTCAATACCAAATTATGTTTTCTGCTGTTGAATATACTGTACAAGTATTTCTTCTCTTTTATGATGAGTTCTTTGTGGGAGAATTAGCTTATCAGAGAACACAGGAGAACTAAGGGGGGAATTATGTCCATCTAGCCCCTTAAAACAAGGCTTTTACTTTAAATATGAAATCAAACTGTAACATACAGAATCTTGATTTCAGCATATTTTGCTGAAATAACCTTGCTCCAAATTCCAGTAGTTTATGTTTTATATAAGTGAGTTTTGGCATAAATAGAAAATTTAAGTGATTATTTTATTCCATACATTTATCAGTCTAAACAGAAATTGATCACAAGCACATTTTTCCTGAAGTGTTGCTTTATATGGATAGTGCACTGTATTTGGCAAGTACAATCATCTGATGCTGATGTTATTTCTTGCAGATGGAAGAACTGGTGGATTCGTGGGATTTTATCGCTGACTATGATTTCTTTCTTCTTTCTGCTCATCTACATGGGGCCAGTGGTGCTAATATTAACAGTATGTTTCTCAGAGAGAAGTGCAGTAATACTGTGACATAGTGTATACGTTTATATCAGTTTTGTTTTTAATCTTTCTTAAAAAAGCTTGGTTTCACTGTGTTGTTAAAATGTTTTTTGTTTTTGAAACTTCTGCTGAAAGTCGCACCACTTCCAACAGCCAACCTGGATGTCTCCCATCGCAATACCAAATAGGTCCAGCCTTGCTTAGCTTCTGAGATCTGAATGTAGATTTAGATTTAGAATAAATGTTCAATTCAATTAAATTTATTTTTGTATAGCACCTTTCACAACAAGGTTGCCCCAAGGTACTTAACAAAGCAAGTGACTTAAGAAAGCAATGTTGTGAATGCAGAACAGAAAAAAACAGAAGACAATAAGGGAGAGGAACCAAAAACTCCTTAGTAAGCAGAAAAAAAACCTCTAGGGGTCCAAGGTCAACTGGCTGCCCAACACCTTTGGGCATGCTAACATCATACAATTTAAAAAAAGGGAAAATTGAATAAGGGTATTAATCCATCCATCATGTATTCTGTGTTAGTACTCCATGCAGATCTCTGTAGACCAGCAAAATCCTCCTAAACCTTAGCTATATCACGATGTCCCACTTGGATTCATGGCATCCAGTCAGGGCACCATCCTGACATGTGGGGAGGAGAATAGGATAGTTTGGTCAGAACAGATCACAATATACCAGGTGAGCCAACACAGAGACACACAATAGCATGTACAGCAGCACCAGCAGCCATGGTTGCAGCAGGCTATAATATAAGGTGTGAGTAGGCTAGGCTGAAGTAATAGGTTTTCAGTCTGGATTTGAATACTGAGATTGACTCGGCATCCCGAATATGGGATACATGGGATACTAGGGGCTCTGTAACTAAAGGCTTTACCACCAAATGCGTGGAATATGAGAAGACCTGCATTCTGTGATCTAAGCGGATGATTTGGATTGTGTACATTAATAAGTTCCATTAGACAACCTGACCTCTGAGAGCCTTAGTAGAAGGATTTTGAAGTCCACCCTGTACCTGACAGGAAGCCAATGAAGAGAGCTAAGTATAGATGTTAGAAAAGTAAACATTTAGCCTTCAATTTAAATATTTTATTCACAGTTTTTGCTATGTTTCACTGAGAAAGTATACATATACAATGCCTTTAAAGATTATTCAGACCCAGTTTTCAGATTTTGTTGATTTAAAATTTACAATCACTGGATTTGAAAAAGTAATATTTTTTTATGCACAACATATTCCACACATTCAAAGCAAATAACTAATAGAAATAAGTAGATAATATGGAAGAAAAATGGAATGGTCATGATTGCATAAGTATTCAAACCCTTTGATGTGGCAGATTAATTTAGGTACACAAAATTCCTTTAGCTGCAGAATTTCAAATAAATAGTACTTGAGAAATTTACCTATTAGCAGACATACTGTATCCATTACGTTTCTTTTTTACAAAATGTTTTATACTATTTATACTATACTAAGTTATTATTTGTTGTACTATATTTTATTTTATTCATATGGTTTGTTTTATATTATAAGAAAATTATATTTATTTCATTTTTAAGGCTGTTTCTTCCAAATGTAGTTATTGTTCTAGTAAATGAAGGTGCTAATATTTGTATCTGCAATAGTATCTCTCACTATATCCATGATTTATCTAGTGGTTGAAACTGAACAGTCTTTTGCAAGAGTTTTTTTATCTTTTCTGTTTTTCTTCAGTGTCATGATTGATCGAGTTTTTATGGAACAGGAATTTAGGCTAAATCTCACTGAATTCAGTTAATTTTAAGCACACAAACTTCCAGAAAAATAAATAAAAAATTTTTTGTCATGCTTGATAAAACAAACCATGTTGTTTTTCTTTTATTTTAGGTCATGGTTGTTCAAATCAAATGTTTCCAAGAGATTATAACCATTGGATACAGAGTTTATCACTCATATGACCTTCCATGGTTCAGAACATTAAGCTGGTGAGGACATACTGTATACTGTATAAAATGGAAAAATAGCAGAATCTTAGTTCCTGTGTTAACTTCCTTCTTTGTGAAGCAAGTCTGTTTAGCAGCATGTTGTGATATAAAAGTGCGGAAAATTGGTGTGAGTCTGTGCGTCTCTGTGTGTGCCCTGTGATGAGCTGGTGTTCCATTCAGGTTCTACATAACCTTTCACACATTGCTTGCTGGGATAGGTTTGGGCCACCCCACAACCCTGAATTAGAAGAAGTGGTTAAAAAATGGATGTATTTTAATTTCTTATAAAGTAATAGAAAAATCATTGTTTCTGGTAGACTGACTACATCACCTAAAATACATCCAATTTGTCAATGAATTCAGGGCTTCTGAATTCAGAGTGCTGAATGAGGCCTGAATGCCTGGCATTTGAAATTAAAATTCAGGTGTTACTCATAGATCCATAAATAATAAATAAACATCCTAAATAATGTTGAGAACTATCTTAAGATTTGAGATGCATGAGATTTGGGTGATTTGGGTTGCATTATAATCATTTACAAAAGTAACAGGATACAAAGAATTCTGAAAGAAGTTGATTAATAGTTGATACAATGATTTTCACAGATATTATTTTGCAGATTTTTTTCTCCAGAATTGTAATTGTAATCAAATTGGATTTTGATCAAACGTTTTTGGGGTTGACATTGATTGGATCATACCTTACAGTCAGGGATTTCACAGCTAGCTGTTAGGATTCTGTTATGCTCTGGTGGGTCCCTGGTCTCCTCGGGGACTGCTCACATACACACAAGGAGCTCAACCCCACCTGGTGCTACTCGCACCAGATTTGGCAGGCTCTCCCAGCCATCAGCCGCCTCCGATTAGCTCTGATTAGCACAGCATTCAAGCCCTGCAGCACCATTGCTTGGGGTATGGTTATTGAGCTGCTCTCAGCCACACTTTATCCTGACCTCGGAGTTGTGTTTTTCAGTCCTGTCCTGCTAACTGGTGGTCTTATGCAGTCCCCCTCCTGCTTCCTGTTTCGTCCTGCTGCTGGCAGTCTTGTTCAAATCCAGACACATTCCTCTTATACTCATATACACACTATATTCTGGTGGTGGTGTACATTGGTTAATCACTATATCCTTAGCTTGTTGACCAAGAATGAGTTTTGTGGTTTGAAATATGCCTCTGAACAATTGTTTGTCAGTGATAACTGCTTCAGTTTACCAACTGAAGCTACCTCTCCTGTAAGAATTGCTCTGATCTGTGTGTGGGACCAGTCCTCATCTTTCCTGTGCTAATTGGAGATTTGTAGTCGGGAACCAAGTTGATTAATAGTTTAAGATAAGATCACTTTATTATTAGCCACATACAATTTCTTGCATTAGGAATTTGTCTTTTTGCATACCCCGGCTTGCTGCTTGCTCTCCATGAGACACACAGACAGGGAGAGAAGCTTGGAGTCAGGGCACAGGGTCAGCCATTGTACAGCACCCCTGGAGCAGCTGGGGTTAAGGGCCTTGCTCAGGGGCCAAAACAGAGTAGGATTCCTCTGCTGACCACAGGATTTGAACCTTCTAGCCACAAGCGCAGATCCTCAGCCACAGAGCCACCACCCCACCCTAAAATTCCAAAGTGAATTTACTCTATATTTTTAAGCAAATTGATGATGATAAAACTGTTGAATATATGTTTAGGATTTGCTTATCTCTTTTTAACTACAGGTACTTCCTGATTTGTGTGAATTATTTTTTCTATGGGGAAACTGTGGCAGACTACTTCGGTGCCTTGGTTCAGAGGGAGGAGCCCTTGCAGTTTCTGGTTCGATACCACCGATTCATTTCCTTTGCATTGTACTTGGCAGGTAAACCTTGTTATTCTGATAAATAGGAAATAGAAGTAACAATATGTACGGTTTTCTGGAAAATATATGACTGAATAATAGCATTTTTGTAATTGCTTGTGGACCCAGACTAAAAGGACTATGATGAACATGAGTCATAGAGACTTGTGAGCAGAGACTTGTTTTCCTCCTAAACAGTTCACCTGTTATGTATAATGTGTTTTCACAAGAGGTTGACCAGTGGAGGTCCTGTTTATAAATATGTCAGCAAGTAGTACAGCTGGGAGGTTGTGTGAGAAGCTTCAAGATAATAAGGAACAAGTAAAGGTTGATTCCATGCTGAAAAGAAAAGAAAAGAGACCTGAAGAAGGCTCCACAGTCAAAATGTTGAGTCTATTTTCTTTTTAGCATGGAATAAACCTTTACTTGTTCTATTTGTTTCACTATTTGTGTAGTGCCTGTTTGAGAAACAATTAAACAGATGTGTTAAATTGATTAAACACTTAAAATTGAAAGGTTTGTTAAAAGTGAAGCATTTGCACACTTAGTTTAACATTAAAAAAGTTCTTACAGCAAAATCATCAGAATTAGTCAATGCAAAATAGCACTGGTGCTCTACAGAGGGCAGTGCTTCAGGATTATGTGCCATAACTTTTTTCCCTTATTTCTGATATTTTAATGAAAATATCTAATGAAAAGGCTAAAATACTATGGAACACAGTGGGAAGCAGTAGCAATTTCTTATGTTTCCTGGTATGTAGAGCAAATTGGGAGCTTTTATTCAGCATGTTTAGTATTAATTTAATGTAAGTCTTCAATAACTGTTCGTGGTGGTGGATAGAATCTCTGATGTGGTTATCATTTCATTTAGTAAATGTCTTTCATTTCATGTGTAGATTTGCAAAATCAAGTTGCTATTATATTGACTATAATAAATTACAGTTGTTTTTTATTTAGCCTGTAAATGTTAATTATACAAAAACTGACCTTTTTTATGGTAAGAATACTGACAGCATGGTTTTATTTTTTCAGGTTTCTGCATGTTTGTGCTGAGTTTAGTGAAGAAACATTACCGCCTGCAGTTTTATATGGTGTGTATCAACAGAAACTACTTTTACTACTGCTATATGAAATTAAAGGGCATCTGTCATTCTAACCAATGAGTACTTCATGTCCTTAAGTGCTGTATTAATTGTATGAATACTGGTGAGGGCCCTAAACTGGTTCTGTAAATGCTTTTGGGACATGTATGTATCCTCTTCTTCCATTACTGAATTGTCAGTGATTTACTTCTGCTTAAATTACTATATAGTTTCATCATTCTTAGCAAGCTATTATAAAATTAAAATATTCCTAAACATAAATCAAATACCATTCAATAAGTTATATTTATTTTGTAGTTTTGATACATTATATCAAAATTACTGTACCTGATAATGTATAATACTATACAGTATGTGTGGTGCTAAGTGTTCAGGTTTTATTTTTTTTCCAAATCTTTATATAACCAGACAAGTGAATTAAGAACCAATGCTCATTTACAAGAATATTGTAGAATACCCACTTTATACAATAGAATTTACTGGTAGAAAATAAAATAGAAATACCTTGCTCAAGGAGCAATGTGAGTGTCTTAGACTTGAATCCATGGCTTTCCAAAATAGATTTAGTGCTCAATAAACATGTATATGATTATAAACATCATGTAGGTGATAAACTTAGTAACTTGTTCTCATAAGAAAACTACAGCCTGTTTAAATGTAATTGCATAGGAGAATCTTTAGTACAATATCACATTTAGATTAGAGGTATAGATGTACTGTACATAATTGAGGACTTTACTGCATGTACTCTTTACTTTAGAAACATGCATTTATGGATTAAAATGTATTTACTAATTTTAGATGCTTGGTAAATTAATTGTTCTCAGAAATACCAAATCTTAAAAATAATGATATTACTAAGTAAATATATACACTGTTTAAAACTCACTACATGACTGAGGCACCTTAGAGAGACAGGAGCTATTACTGTACACAGACAAAGGCCTGCTGATTATTAGTTGTCAAAGTAATTTTGTGCACTTTAACTAATTAAGGTTTACCAAGGGGGGTAAATGTTTATGCAGGCAGCTCATTTTAGTTTTTTTTTTTATTTGTCTTTGCAGTTTGTGCTGGCATTTAACTTTTTTCACAATTAAAGGTTTCTGAGCATTCAAGCTGTGCTTGACATATTCACGTAAAATATGTATAGATCATTTTTAATTCACCAAAATGCAAACTTATTGGAAGGGGGTAAATACTTTTGCACTATATATGCAGTTTTAGTTATTCTTTTGTATTTGATTTCTTTCAGCTTGAATAAATCATTCTGTCCATGCTGCAAGTTGTTGACAAAAATGGAAACACCTTGGGAAATGTAGAATACTAAGTACAGTATATTGAAAGCAAGACTTGAACTTGAACTGTGGATCATTTGTTCATTAACAAAAAAACCCCATCCCAGAATACTTAGGGTAGTGTACAAAAATACAGGCCTTTTTGTCTACAATTATAGCTAGCATGAGAGGTAACGCCATTGACTTTGAGAGAGTGGTAAATTGTTGGGGTGTGTTGGAGGTTCGGTTAGGTTCAGTTACCAGGACAGTTGAACTTAGTGATGTTTAATGAGCAACGGTGTCTAAGGTGATGTCAGGATGGAAATCCAAAGGGAAAGAAAACTTCAGCACAGGGCAGTGGTTCTCAAACTTTTTGGACCAAGTACCACCCCTGATCAAACCAAAGCATCCAAGTACCACCTACAAGTCATCTTCTCATTGGAACCCCAGAAAATACACTCTCACACACTCACAGACACATATAATAAATATTATAATAATAAACTTTATTTGATATAGCACCTTTAAAGGTGGCTTCTCAAAGCGCTTTACAGAAACAAAAAACAGGAACAACAACAAATAACAATAAACAATAAAAAAGCACCATTTCAGTGAGAGGGGTGAGCCTGTTTAGTCAAGCAAAGCAGATGCGAATTCATTTTTTGAGCCTTGATACAATTCACAACAGAGTCTAACAGATTTTAAACCATCAGGCATTTTCTTGACAACAAAGGTCTCACGGTGGATGTTGCAATGCGTCCATTCATTTCTGGAGCAACCTCTCTAATTCATGCAACTACACAGCTGTTTCGGCTTGTCATCGCTCTAGCACCGTCTGTACAAACTCCGACGCATTTTATCCAGTCATTCTCTTCGATAAATTCATTCAGAAGCTGAAATATGTGCTGTCCTGTAGTTCCTGTTGGTAGCTGCTTACAGAACAGAAGGTCCTCATGGGACGTACCCTCAAACTCGTATCTAACGTAAATAAGCAAATTGGCCAAATCGACTACAGACTCATCTAATTGCAGTGAAAAGCATCTGCTCATCTTAACGCGCTCTATCAGCATACTTTTGATATCCGCCATTTCAGTAATTCTATGAGTGACCATGTATTTCAGGGGGGGCAGCAGGTCGAGCTGTTTATCAGCTTTTTCTCCACACGTAATACGTGTCAGCTCTTTTGCCAACGGTAAATAAGGTTCTTCAAAAACAGTGTGGGGCTTATGTGCTTTAGCAATCCGCAAGCTTGTATTTTTCCCTGTTTCCGTTTCAGGAGTCTGTCTCAGAAGTTAAAAGAAGTTTTAATTTCATGCACATGGGAGCGAAACACAGAGACACTCAGTGTATTTTTCCCAAATTACCTAGAACAGTTCTTAAGTATATTTCTGTTATCTATCACGCTTTCCTGTCCTCACAAGATTACCAGCGTTCATAGCACGCATTTCTAAGCATTCCTGTTTTCACAACATTGGCATTGTTCCAAAATCACGCACATTCTCCTACCTCCCTATTTGCTGGAGATACGTTTTTTTAAATACAATTGGTCACTTCTGTTCGTAGCACGCATTTCTATGCTTTCCTGTGCTTACAAGATTGGCGGTGTTCCAAAACTACGCACATTCTCCTACCTCCCTATTTGCTGGAGATAGCTTTTTTAAATACAATTGGTCACTTCGTAGCACACATTCCTATAGAGTGGTATAGAATTACATTGTAGCTCTGTGTCCACTCAAGCATTAGTGCGTGCTGTATTGTAGTACTAAGCTGCGTATTCGACACGTATTAAAACAGAAAATATGAAAACCCGTCCCGATTTTTCAGCGCACACAACAAAGTTCCAGGGTCATATGGCGTACCAGCTGGCGGCGCTCCACAGTTTAAGAACCACTGGCATAGGGCAACAGTAAGTGGAAGTGCATACTCCAGGATCATGATATCCATGCATTAATTTAAAATGCTGGGTAGAACAGGAGAACACCTGTAGATCAATTGGCTGCAAATTTTAACCTGGGGAGAGAACAACCAGTTTAATCAAAAATGGTCCTTCGAGAGCAATACCGAGAAGTGGAGACATCTGATATGATCAGATAAATTATCCTTCACAATGTTCCACAATGTTGTTGGACATATTTTCGTGGCATGGTGTGGGAGCACTGTTTTGCTTAAAGACAAGGCCAATACTAATTGCTACATAATGTTACTGAGTGATCTTCTTTGTCCCAAATGTTGCAGCATTTCTTTCCTGCCAGAAGGGGTGTCCTCATCCACAGAGGATGAATGTGGGTCATCCAGTCTTTTGATGAGTGTCAAAAAATATGTTATCCATCTGTCACTGGTTTCTCAGTCACTAGATCTGAGCAATATTGAGCATTTATTGGTTACTATGGAAAAAGGCCTGAGATAGCTTTGTAGACCTCCACCAGCCAGGTTTGAGTCTATTGATTTTCTCTTGGAAGAATTTTGCTTTCTTCTTCCTGCACAATTCCAGATTCTGGTTAAGTCTGTGCCACAGCACACGGGCTGTACTGAGTGCTCATTGAACCCAAAGAGCTATTGCTTGATTTTACATTCAGTTTTTTGTCTTCTACTTGTAGCACCCAATATTTAAAATTACTAACCATGCTTGCATTTCTTGTTGACTGTGGACTCACATTACAATTGTGGCATTTAATTTTTCTTATAGTTTTCCTATACTGATGTGGAAGTATTATTATAACATAATCATGCAGATCCTTAAAAATAATGATTTTGTGATTTACATGTGTTTCTGATGTTTTTGTACATTTTACCTTCATTTAAAATTGATGTGTGTTATGTTTGCACTTGCAGTTTGCATGGACCCATGTGACACTCTTGATTGTAGTCACGCAGTCACACCTTGTCATTCAGAACCTGTGTGAAGGAATGATATGGTAAGAAGGGATCAGGTCTAACTTGATAAGCCTGTATTTCACACGAATCTGGAAGTAACTTCAGTTTCTCCAGATGTAAGTGCTTTTCATCCCAAATTAAGTCTTTCTGGGAGATAACAGGAAGATATCACTTTCTTTCAGTAAATACGCTGTATGTAGAATTTAGCATTTCTCATGAAAATGGCAAACAACCTAGTGAAAAGGGTCAAATAGAGAGTCATAGGTGTATCATATGCCAAAGTCATCACAGTCTCTCTCAGTTAATCATGCAATAATGCATAATCACTTAGTAATGTTCATATCAAACATATTTAACACCCTCTAAAATGTTTTTTGGGGGGTTTATGATGCTGTTATAAATTCGTAGTCACTTGGCGATATGGAGGTGCAGTTAACAGTGTTTAATAAGGGTAAAAAGTAAATACAATTCTGACACCAAATTAAAATACTGAAAAAAATGCCTCTGTAGTCAGAAATAAAAATAGTGTGCTACTGTATGTGGTTTCCTGACAGTAGTGCAATTAAGAAGTGCAAACTTATAAAACAAATGAATACTAACACATATAACACATACTGAGTCCCTCACCCCTTCAAACATGGATCAATCGTATTACAGTCTGAGACATAGCAGTTTAAGTAGATAGGAGTAGTAGGTAGTGGTTTCTACACAGCAAAAACAGTCATTTTCTACATAGTTCAAGGCTTCTAGTTTTCAGTGCTTTTTCAGGTTTTCAACAAAGTATCCTTGCGACAGTACAAAAATGTACATTTGTAGTCCTGTACTGTAAAATTTTTCAGAAACTGTATTTTTTAATTTCTCACAGCATATGATTACTGTACATGGATATTTAATGCTAAAAAATATTTGTCTGTGGATTGGTTGTACAACATTTAGAAAATGATCAAAAGCACATAGGCATACTGGAGGATATATAAGATTGTTGGATGAATCAAATGCAAGGGAAACACATTTGGAACAAATATTGTCACCAGCCATATTTCATGGATTTAAATTCAATCATGAGATAAGCTAAAGATGAACCAACTTTGTTTCATAATTATTGAACTTGTTATTTTATTCATCAAACAGTATTAATTCACAATAATTTTAAAGGTATGTTGCATTATCAAAAACCACAACTGAAAACCAGCAACCCTAAATATGATATTTAGGTGTTGATGTATTCAATTATCCATTACATCCTTAGAAAAAGTCTTGAGCTTTGGAAACAAATAATTTGGAGGCAAGATTTGTACTTTGATCTTATGTTTTTTAGGTTCATCGTTCCAATATCTATTGTGATCTGCAATGATATCATGGCTTATCTTTTTGGTTTCTTCTTTGGGCGAACACCTTTGATTAAGGTAAAACAAATCTCTCTTAATGTATGTAAATTACTGTGTGTGTCATGTACTTCATAATTTACTTAATTGTGTTATGTGCCCTTTTATCTGTGCTAAATAAGTTAGTGTCAAACTTTATCTTAATATTAAAGAATCAATTCATGTGACACTGTAGAAACCCAAAGCAAATAACTTTATTTGGCTTCACAGTTCTTATGACACCTCTTGCTTAACAATTTGTGATAATGAAGTCTGCTGTGGCATACAGTACACATGCAACCACTCAGAATGGGCAGCAAAAGTCTTTTCCACAGCAGGCTGCTTATGGCACACGGCAAATTTAGCCTTTCATTGGCCAAAGAAGATTGAAAGGTGGCACTTGTAATGCAATAGTTAGGAATGGTTGCTTCATTAATCTGATTTTCTTCTTTAAATCCACTTAATATGAAATATTAATGTGAAATTTTGGTAACTGAAAATAAAAGTAACCAAAGCATAATAACATCTCTGAACATCATTAACAATATTTATTTATGAATATGAATTTAAATAAAAACAATGTATATGCATATAGTATTTTGGCAACTTAATTAATTAAATATTGCAATATTTAAATCTAGATTCAAAAATATATTAATAATGCATGAATGAGTAAACGAAGTTTGAGTAGGGAGCTGTGTCAGTATGCGAAGGCTGAAAAGGAAGAAGTAAAGATTTATTCCATTCTGAAATGAAAAGAGGCTTTGGGGCATTCAATGCCAAAGTTGTAGTACACAGTATTTACCTTATACAGTGTTTTTGTACATGTATAACAGGGAAATGTCTTTACAGCTCTCTCCAAAGAAGACCTGGGAAGGTTTCATAGGAGGTTTCTTTTCAACAGTTGTGTTTGGGTTCATAGTAAGTTCAGTCCATTTTTACTTGACTATTTTTACTTTATAACCATATATGAAATTAGCACAAAATGAGCAGCGGGTTAAGTGTTCAGCAGTGTTTGGTCATCATTAAATTCAGATGTTTATAAGAAACAAAAGATAGCAGAATCAGAAACTGCTTATAGGAAGTAAGTATATTGTATATTGTTTCTTAACATCACTTTATCACTTTATTAACCCTTTACAATTTCTTGCATTGGGAATTATTTCTTGATGGGAGTTCAGATTTTAGAGATATTATGTTGTTGACTAGACAAAAAAGCCCCTTGCAAAAACAAAATATGCTAAACTTTAAAAAATGTTTCTTGTATTTATCTGCCTAGCATTAAATATATTTTGTAAAATTATAGGTTAACAAGGCTTATCAAATCAGCTTTGATTTTTTATTAAATTTCAATATGTGGCTTGCAATGTATGCTTTATTCTGTTTCAGAACTGTTCATCACTTTATACCTGTTGCTAGAAATCTGAATGAAAGTAGATTGTACATTTTTGTAATTTTAGAATAATGATTTCTATTTTCTTTTTAGTTTGCATACCTCTTAGCACAGTACAGATACTTTGTGTGCCCTGCAGAATACGACAGTGAGAGTAACAGTTTTGCTGTGGAATGCGAACCTTCAGAGCTCTTTGTGATGCAGGAATACACTCTTCCTTCACTGATGCAAAGCCTTCTAAGATTGGTAAGGAATAATTTATATAACATATAAAAGATGTTATGAGCATAAAGAAGAAAAATAATAATAAGTTCAATTTCAATTTAATTAGAATTAGATGTGTTATGCATATACCACAGTTACTGTGGATCATTATGTAAACCTTTGTGAATGAAGTGTTAAAAGCGATTTCTTTAAGGCAGATATCAAATTATTAAGCCAGAACCCCCAACAAGAGTACAAAATGACAAAATAATCTGTTCTGAATAGAAATATAAAAAATGTGAGCAACTTCAGATCTTTAAGCATTGTTTAATCATGAAAATATGCAGATATACAAGGTTTATGAATTTTTCACAAATAATCAATAATGCAAAGCTGTTTTGTTCTCTGCCTTTTTTACCTGTTTTGACTTGTCTGTCTTGCCTGTTGTTGTTGGGTTCCATATTTGTCTTCCATGCATGTGGTGCAGTGAAAAGCACTTCTCATCCTTTTGACTGTGTTATGATTCTGTGAATAGTAATCTTTTTAAAACACTGATCTTAATGGTACACAATAGGTTATTGAATGGTACACTTATCTACGTTGGAATCACTACTACGTGCATACATGCAATATAGCTTTTATGCTACAGTTAACAAACACTTCTACTACCTTCTAATTGCCCTTACATTTTATAGTATTAAACCATTTAATATTTTAATATTTGCCACATGGATTGCAGACGCAACGCTCATTTTAGCTTTTATAGGTACAGGAACGACATTTCAGACACTAGCTTATTTCAAGTGTTACTATGTGTATGCTAGCAGGTCACATTGCATAGTTATTTCATTATATGTTGTATACAACTGTTATTTCTATAGCATAACTCAATATATAGAATAAACAGAAATCTCTATTTTGAGGCAATGTAAGATTAATTGAGTGATACAACATGTTATAGTCCATTGTTTGTGATTGTCATTTGCTCTTTTTATCTTTCTTTGCAGAAAACCATGAATCTGTACCCCTTTCAGATCCACAGCATTGCTCTTTCTACATTTGCGTCTCTAATAGGACCCTTTGGTGGTTTCTTTGCCAGTGGTTTCAAAAGAGCTTTCAAAATCAAAGTAAGGGGAACACGTGCCCCATTCTTCTTTTCTTCTGTGGCTTGGAGAATATTTTATGCCTATATTTATTATAACTACACACCAACCTTGATGAGAATAATGCATGGATTGTTGTAGTGGCAGTTAAAAACAATGCTAAAGACAACTAAGTCCATATAAGCCTCATTCTCAGCCAAACCTAAATATTTCACTTTTCAGATCAAAAGATTAGCAAGACTGCAAAAGCTGATATTTAGCTGCAACGCTTTGCAGAGAATAAGGACTGCACATTTTCAACATAAGGACTATAAACAACACATAACTATATGTTATTTTTTATAAAAATAATGCACTGACTGATAAGTTTCTTTTAGTGCTCAGCATCTTTTGTTCCTTTTTACATCTACAGGATTTTGCAGACACTATTCCCGGACATGGGGGAATCATGGATCGTTTTGATTGTCAATATTTGATGGCCACATTTGTTCATGTTTACATTGCAAGCTTTATCAGGTATTTAAAGACAGTGTATAAGCTGCTGTGGTCTTTGACTTACTTTTTTGCTGTAGTGTGTTTTTGTCAGAACTGGCAGATATTATAGTTATTATAGTACCTTCTTCCCCAATTATAACAATGCTCTCTTTTCTGAGAATTTATTTGGCTGGAAGGTCTGGAAGGTTAAAAATAAATCACTAATTTCCTTTTAATTTGCGAATTAAGTGAATATATTTCCTTGTGTAGTTTTTTCATGATGATGATTTCAAGCCTCAGTATGGATGTACTGTATGAATGTAGAAAATATAGTACTGTATTAATATGAAATAATCCTGTATGCACATTGAATTTTTTTCTTCAGTTGAGGTGATAAAGCTAGAGAGCCACCATAATCTAAGTATGTGATCTAAACTGTATCTGTCTATCTTCTAGGGGACCCAACCCCAGTAAAGTGCTACAGCAGCTCCTTGTCCTCCAGCCCGAACAGCAGCTCAGCATCTTTAACACACTGAAGTCTCATCTTAAGGAGAAGGGCATGATCCCTGCTGCAGTTTAGGGGCAATAAAGACTGAAAGGCACTCACTCCTTGCTTCTCTACCATTGCAATTAAAAGGACCTGCGGAGCAGAAATGTCCTCTGTATCTACAGATCATTGCTGGATAGAATTTTAAGCTGAATCTAATTTGTCATTACTATGAAACATTAGAACTTTTAAAATATTGATAACATTAGCAAACACCATGCTATCTGGAGTATGAGTATTGCATGACAAATTAAGCATTAGAAGAAATTACATGGGGATTCATCTTCAAAAAGAAAGGTAGCTCTGAAGATTTCAGAATATCTTCTTATGAGCAGTGGAAGCACATACTCTGTGAATATAGGATATGAATATACAAAACTTTATGAAGCTGCTTTAGAATTTAAGAAAGATGCAACATTTTAGTATCAAGGTGCTCTAAGGATTTTAGGCATATATTTACTACGTTTGAGCAGTGGAGGTACTGTCATTTCATTATCTTGTTGCTCTAGGACACTGATGACCAACTGCAGGTACAAATTATCCCACTAACAAAATGTTTTATTGTGTAAGTACAATGTGTTTTGTAGGTCTTACTCTTGAAAACAGAGCATAAAAGCATCAAAATATATATTAAGTACTTTAAGTACTTAGTTATGCATATATATATAATTATTTTTGCTCCTCTGTCTTTCACAAACTGAGGTGATGTACTTTTAGAATAGAGCTGCATCTAAGGTGACTGCACAGGCATGGCAATAGACACTCTATATACGACTTAATAGCAAAAGCATATACAGTACATACAGTATGTGTATCGGTATTTACTGTATATATATATTTTAGAATCAGAAAATTCGCTACTTATTTGATTTGTCTAGATAATAACACATGAACAATGTTGTGCAAAAAGGTGAATGGGATTTTCTATTTTATTTTTTAGTGTGTAGTATTGACTGAGTATCTTTATAGAGATGATTTTGTGGGTAAGGAAAAAAACATTTAAAAAAATTGTTTGGTTGCTGGGGCAAGGCAGTTAGGTTGTATTGATTCATTTGCATTGATACTGTGTAAAGATACTCAATTTGCTAATGATTGCACTGTGATCTGTGTGTTTATCATCCTGTAAACCAAATATATAGTAGTACTTCAGTTGTAGCTCAACTGTTTTTGCAATTGCTGTGTTTGGAATTCCTCCAGATAGTTTTTGCTGTCTGATTTCAGATACTAACCATACATGTTCTTATAGCAGATTTATGTTTGTTTTCTTTGGTTAAAACAAACTTTTGTTTATTTAGTCAAAGCTATTTACTCACTTTGTTCAAAAAGTAAAAACCTTTGTTGCTATTCTAAGTATGAAATGTTTCAGTCTGTCACATACTTGGGTGTCATCATCTGTGGGTTTAAATTCTGTTAAAAGAACAGAGGTATCTCTTAATAACCTGTTACACAGGTGCTAAATTTAATTTAGAAAAGCAGATTGCATATTTGATTTAAACAGAGGAGTACCAGCCCTGTCCACAGTAAAAATACAGTTAACCAAAGTCTATGTTTTTTTTAATTGCATTAATAATTTGTGATATATCTTTTCAAAATGAACACACTACAAGTAACTCACATTTTTGAAAACTCAAAACCACCAGAAGGTTTCCAAAATAATCCTATTAAATATACTGTTGAAAAAATATTGCTATTGAACAAAACATTTTATTGTATTCATATTATATATTAAACAACTGATTATTCTTGTTTTCATGTTAAGCAATATGAATTATCAAATAAAGGAATGTGAGTACAGAAAGATTCAACTGTGAAAATTGAATCCATATATGCATTCTTTAACATAAATTTACTGCATTTTGGTTAAATTAACAATACAGCTTTTATTTTTTTTAGAATTAGATTATTCTGCCACATCTATATATGTACATCCTTATAAATTGAAGTTAAATTTTATTAATCCTTTTTTGTTTAAAAATACTTCCCAAAAAGAATAAAATTGTCCTATGAATGGTGTTTGTGGATATTGGGACCATTAATGCTGTTAATTTAAGCTGGTAATTATTAGGTACATATGCTTATTCAATTGGCAAATTATTCATATATAGGTTTATAGACATTAAAAAATATTTTAGTCTGGATTTGGTTTACATACATTGATTGTATTAAAGTTATGTTTAGGTAGCCAGCATTTCTGCTGTGAACTTATTTGAAAGGGGTGTTAAGTTGTACATTTGTTGTTATATTTTTTGAAGGATGTGTAGTAATGTTTTTTACTGTATTTATTTATAATTGTAGTTGTTTAATATAATTTGCACAATGGCTGCTTATAAATGATTGTTTTCATAGCTTATGAAATAGGTGAGATGGATGTTTTAACTTGCACTGAAATGATTAAAGGAAAATGGTGTATCTCAAGCATTGTTTTAATGATAAGATTTTTCTATCAAGATTTAAAGGTTGGGAGACATTGTGATGCCATAGCTAAGTCTTTCTACTTTATACTGTTTCTCACTTAATATTTACAGATTCCTAAGACGGCACAAACAAAACAACTTTTGCAATCAATGAAGTGTTCTGTTATGGATATGCTATTTTTTGTCAAGTAATTTTGTATTTAGTAAGCATTTACTTCACTGAAAAAAATGTGGAACAAAATGCCAATTTTATCATTATGCATTAAAAATGTTATTATTTTATTTGATTACACAAATGAGTAAAAACCTTGGTTTTATAGAGTGTAATATACAGTACATGTCAACACCTTAGAAATAAAAAAACAAAAATCCTATTTAAATTATTTCAGTTACAGTTGAAAGATGAGTCTGGGAGTACTTGGATAAAAAGGTCAGACTTTGATAAACATACAATCAGGAATGGATGTTGGCAGGAAGATGAGACTAAGAGTACCATTTCAGTTCTTTTTGAAGACTTATAGGGTGTTGATGCTTAATTTATTTAAATGCACCAAATGTTATGAGAATGGTGTTAAAACAGTACAATTTCTAATTGTCTTTTAGGAGTCATTCATAAAAATCTGAAATAGACTGAAGAAATGCAAATGTATATTTCTCCATTTTCATGCTTATAATAAAGCTGGAAGTTTGTGTTAGTCATTGTGTTTTGACAGCAGAATCTTATCCCAGACCATTTACGGTATATTCCTGTTTTGAACAAAAATGTTTTTTTTTCCACAATTGCAAACAACTATGACTTCCAGATCGTAGTTTTTGTATGACAGCCATGAAAAAACACTTTTTTTTAGGTTAGTCTGATTATGTTTATCTGAGTGTTTCCAAGCCAAGAACAGCCCATGTTGCCCCACTATTAACAGTATGACACACAATATGTTTATGAATCATATCACCCAGTGAAAGGGTGAAAGTTTACTTTAGCCATCCTAGATGGCCGTTTGTTCCAGCAGTAGGGTAAATGCTGACTAAATACAAACTACTATAACAATTTTCTTTTCATACTTGAGGAGCATACTGAGTTTGTAATGTTTAGTTTTAAGCATTTTTCCTTTCAGAAAAAAAAATCTCAATAGTTAAGAAATGTATAATGAAATATTTTGCACATGGAAAAAAAATAAGAGATGCCTTTTACATTTTCTTGTCTTCCAGAAAAAAATTATGAATGACACAAAAGGCAGTGAATGGAACAAAGTTTAGTGATTCATTGAAGATCTTAATAAAGAATTATCTTTACTGTTGATTCATTTTTGCATTGTTTTAATGTACTGTACCTCTTATGTATTTTACAAATGAAGGAATTATCGCACATACAGTCTATGTACCCTTTGTTACTAAATTAAGTTTTGTGAGTTTTGTAATCTTACAAATGCCTGTCTTTTAGTGCTTTATCTTCACTTAATAGTTCTGATTTGTTAAAGATTTTCTTTTCATACCAATTACCAGCAAAAGTGTTAATTGTATGAGAACCACAATTACTGAGGAATTAATCTGAAATATCTGATAATTCAGTTAGTACCATGGTAGTAAAAACTTTTTTTAGAGTGCTAATGTAAGACATATCTAATATCTTATATACTGTATGTGACTATACAGGGTATAAAAGAATTGCTAATTATGTATTTCATCATATGCCTTTGCATTTGAAGAAGCCAGGTATCCTTCAACTGATCTTGGTAGTACCAGTATATCATGCATGAAAAGATAAAAATGACCTTTGTGATGAACATTACCATGACATCGCCCCTGTCAACCAACTTTGGACAGTTACTATTTTGACCTGAAATCCAAATCCTCTGCTACAATGTACCTAATAATTACCAGCTTAAATTACCTTCTATACCATACATAATGAAAGCACAATAGTATGTTTTGCATCAATATCTCTTTGGCATATATATCTTATTTATATTTTAAACATTGACCAAATGGTGATTGTTTGAAACGTCATGTTAACTGGGATAACAAAATACCGAGCTCAGTTAAGATAAGCCCATAACCTATTTGAGAAATAAGGATCACCTGGTTGCTGTCAACACGCCTGAAGGTGGCTTAGCTGTGAGAACAGAACAGTTTGAGATATTATGCTTCAACAATAAGCAGACCAAACTAGATAGTGCAGGAAACCAGCTCTATGATAGACAGACCATATCTCGGAAGACAGAAGGTCAACACAAAAGACCAGGACCATCAGTAGTGAGCTGATACACATTTCGTCAAACTTTTGACAGGTGCCATGCCCCCCATTTCTAAGTCCATATTTGAGAGTCTACCCGGCCCCATCCCCTACACCATAGATTGACGGCGCACATGTGTGTTTGCTGCCAAGGGAGGTGCGATGTGCCCAGACATGTCGCCTCTCGAGTTTTGGCGTGTCTACTACGGTCCTAAGGTGACTCAGACCTACGGCGGTGTGCATGGGCTGGTGCGAAGCCGAACCACCAAGAAGTGCGCGAGTGGCTGTCTGAGCATTACGCTTACACGATGCACAAACTTAAAACTCAAGTTTCAAACTTAAAAATTGTGTGTAGTGCTTTGTACTCTAAAACCAGGGTTGATGGGGAGAGCCGGCCACGCACACTCTTAAGCACACATTTTGGTAAAGAACGCTCACGAGACAACAGAAATAAAATTTGATCCTTTTATTTGCTTCAGGGAAATTGATCCTTTCACTGTTATAAAAAATCTCTGTGATAAAATTTATAAACAAAGTACACGAGCTCTGAACACTCCTTGACCCAACTTTTAAGTTTTGGTGCGGAACATGAGTTTGTTAAAGGTGACCACTATTCTGACACCTGTCAAAAATTCTGCAGCATCCTGCAGAGCATTCATAATGCCTTTTCAATATCCAGCTCTTTATCCGTAAACACAGATCTGTCCAATTCTGTCCAGCAGTGTAAAGAAATTAGCCCGAGTAATCAGGAGTATGATGTTGCCACAAGTTCTATGCAAAACACGTTGCATTTTGGTATAGACCCTGGTGACAGAGCCAGACTTCATTTTCTGATCTCTAAAGAAGAGATTTATAATGATGCCATTCAAGCTCTCTAAATAAATCTCCATCTCTTTTATAAATGTAAGTACATCTGCATTATTTTCTTTGGTCTTTAATTCTAGTTTTTTAGCAAGAAGGATGTACATCACTCGTTCTATAAATTCCTCTGTATAGAAGCAGAATTCTTCATCTTTGGGTTTGTGGCTGATTCTTATCTGTGTCGAAACAAAACAAAAGAGACGTCTAATTACAATGTAACATTTTTTTTTTAAATTCCAACTTAAAAAAAGTACTTCTAAGGTTTCCATTTTAAAATGGCAAAAGACGTGCAATATATTTTGGGGTCCACATCCTTGAACACTGCACATTTATAGTGGTGAGATGCTGAATCATCTTTAATTAGTTTCGCCAGTTAATTTATTTCTCGCTCGGTGTCTGGGGTAATATTATAAGGTCCCTGGAGTTGGGTGGAGTACAGCACTACTCCCAAAAGTCTGGACATGCTTAGAGAATTATAAATCTGATGAGAAGTACCCAACACCTGTGGATGACCTATCAGATGTTCAACCATTAAACAAGTGTGATGGAGTTGGCTAGGATCCTCTAATTCACATGCAAAGCAATTATCAATTGAAATAGCTTTTAAACAGTGTTTGAAAATGCAACAAACTACAGATTTGATCACATGTTCATAATGAAATATACATTAGGTGTATCATCGTGATTTTCATCACTGGGATTATTAACGCACATACATAGACATGAAAAATTCATTTGTGTGGGTGATTTGGTTGCAGAAGAAACCTTGGGATTCTATTGAAAAAAAAACTGAGAAAAGGAAAGCTTAACTAACTGATACATTACGGTAGCTGTTCCATATGGTTAGAAAATGCATAATTACCATTTGCAATTGATCGGTTGGCTGAGGTGTAGCAGAATCAGTATGGGTACTGCTCTTGTTGCTGCATTCCTCAGTGTCTGAAGAACAGCTATCTCCATTCATATCGCAGGGTCATATAGTGGGGGTTTGCGCGTCATTCTCCAAAAGCTGGGTAGTGGAAGAGACAACAGGGCCGAGCGTGTTATTCATTTGTCGTGTTAATCGTTAGTCTGCAAAATGTATTCAAAACACTGTTACTCCTTAAGGTCTAGAGGTCCATTTTTTCTTAGGCGCCTGGCTTGTCTGTTTTTCACAGTGATTGAGGATCGTTGGGTGTGGACATGATGAATTGCTTCATTACACTTCTCTCCTACCCACTGAGAGCTGATGTATGGTGAGAGTTCTGGCGCACTATGGCTGCCGTCGTGGATGCTGCACATTGGTGGTGGTGGAGGGGAGTTCCATTACCTGTAAAGCGCTTTGAGTGGAGTGTTTAGAAAAGCGCTATATAAGTGTAAGCAATTATTATTATTATTCAACTGCAGAGGAAGCGGAATGCAGGGTCCTGATTCAGACCTATCTATCAGGCCTCTAGCTCTCCATGGGCATGTCCCCCTCTTATGGTCGACCGGCTGATAACGGACCACGTTACAGACCCATGCCCTTGCAGCATGTATCCCTCACTTCTCTGACTGAAAAAAAAATTCTCATGATCAAAAACCTACTATGAAAGAAAATATAAACCATATCATGATAATTTATTCCATGTTTAAAAGAAAAGAAAGAAAACGCAATGTTTCCTCTGTGGAGCCTTCGTTGGGTGTGACTTTTTCCTTTGCAGCCTACGCATGTTGACGTAGCTACCCACATGATATGATGAAAATGTAAATCCACTTTCACAAAATGAGTGTTAAATATGAAAAAAAGATTTAAGAATTAAAGGTAGCAAGTAGGAAACACATTAGTATTTTTTATGTAAAAGAAGGTAGACTGCATAAATTACATTTCCAAAGAAATGTAAACATTTGGAAAAGGTCTTTAGCTATCAAAACATTATGTTCATTTTACACACATGCTAAATCTTACTTCGTCATAATACTACGACAGTGAGTTAACTTCTTTAATTTCAGTAACCTAAAAGTATCTGAGGATTAAAGCGTTGCTTGTTAGTGCCCCCTTCTTCTGATAAGAGTGGAATGCAGACCCACAGGTCAGACTGATGCACCTCCACCTCTCAGAGTTTATTTTAGAAAAAAAGATAAATCAATGTTTGAAAAAGCTGAAAGCCTACTTTAAAATGAACGTGAATTTCAATGCGTTTTAAAAAATAGAGAAGCTGCGATACACGGTGGTCTTTAAAGGCTGGATTAAATGCCACCACATGTTCCCATTCATTCAAAACGATGAGTTAAGATGTACAAGAGTCTTATTTTAAAGTCTTATTTCACTGTGAGATTTTTAACAACCTGAAAAGCACCAGGTAATAAAAGTAAAGCTTGTATTTTACAGTATTGCAGAGAGTGAAATTAACTTTTTTATTTACTCCAACATTCAGAAAAGCGTCTCTCATCCTAGCGTTAATCCCGCATCAGCAGGGTCCGCTTGTTGACACGCCCGTCTCCGTTTGGTGGTTTGAACCAAATCTTTGAGCTGACGTTGCCATTAAATGCAACCGAGAATACTCCAACCGGCGCGTCGCTCTGCCTGCCGCCAGAGTGGGGGAGGAGAAAAAAGTAATATAGCCAATTCATAGAGGGGGATTATTAGGAGGCATGGGAAATTTGGCCAGGACGCCGGGGTTACACCTCTACTCTTTTGGAGAAACACCCTGGGATTTTTAATGACCACAGAGAGTCAGGACCACTGTTTTACGTCTCATCCGAAAGACGGTGCTTGTTTACAGTATAGTGTCCCTGTCACTATACTGGGGCATTAGGACCCACATGGACCACAGGGTGAGCACCCCCTGCTGGCCTCACTAACACCTCTTCCAGCAGCAACCTTAGTTTTTCCCAGGAGGTCTCCCATCCAGGTACTGACCAGGCTCACACCTGCTTAGTTTCAGTGGGTTGCCAATTTTAAGTTGCAGAGTGACATGGCTGCTGGCTTCAATATTCAGAAAAGTATTGGTTGCTTAAAGCACAGGTTCTATCAGACAGAGAACCGGTCTGTTTTAAAGATCGATAAGCCAGGAATGGAGAGCTATTGGTACCTATTTAGCACCACCCCTAACCCCCTTGTGTCCACTAGTATCCATGGGAAACCACATGCTCAGTGTTAACCTTTTTTTAGCATTAATACATGTTTTTTTCAGTGATAAATTTGCTTATCGCTAATGGATTGAAGTGTTTGGGAGCACAATTCCATATTTAGAAAATAAAGCCAAATTCTGCATACCAACTTGAGCATAAATAAGCGACCTCTGGATGCTTTCCAGCTACAGAAAAAAATGGCTAGTCATGAGTCATGCAAAATTGTTGAAGAAAACTTTGACTGGATCAACGATTTCCAACCCTTTCTAAAAAGGGTGCCTTAACACTATTGATACGTGAAAGTGCGCCAATCAAAGTAATCCCTCATCCTTCTCAAGCCGCTGGCTTTGGGTATATTTTGGACACCGTGTCTAAGATGTATAGGAAAAATGCAAGTGATACTAAAGACTATGTCATGCAATGAACCTTTAATTTCTTGGAATGAAAAGGGTTAATTTGTGTACAATGGTGAGCTGGTGGTGGGCTCTCACATGATTGATCTGATGAGAGCTCTCATGCAACAGTACCAAAGTATAAAAAACCCAATGGCTGGGTCACATTCATGGAGGCAATGGCCCAAATTAATTTCCTGGCAACGTAACTTCCCAATGCTGGTAACAGAGAGCTGTTAGAAAAGCTCAAGGTGCGTTCTGAGGGTTGAACCATGTCTGTCAAGCCTGCCATGGGGCAACCAGCCACTATTGCTTCCCACCGCCAGGTATAACTGCACAAACGTCTCAGACACCAAGACTGTTACCAAAACCTGCCTGACTGACAGTGTCATTTTTTTTACTTTTGTATGATCTATTGTGTTCATGTATTGTGGTTTTTCAATTTGTTTTGTGTGAACTTCGTATCTAAAAGATTATAATAGATGTATAAAAAGTTACTCATGTGTTACTTGTGTTTTGAATAATAAAATCAAAGTTTGTATTGAGAACATTTCTGATACAATTTAAATTCACAATCACATGCATAACTGAACATTTATATTTTCAAAAGGTTTAAAGGGGGGTGCGGGTTTATGTCTCTCACAGAGACATTTTCTCAAAAACATTTCTACCATGTGATCGTTTTGGGTTACATCGTTAGAATATAGTTCTAAAATGTGTCTAAAAGGTTGTCCTCAGGTCATCGAAAAGACATCTTGCACCTGCCAGTTGTTGTACAATATTGGATTCGCATTTTTGTTTAAAAAATCCAAAATGTTCCTGGGAAAGAAGAAACCATCTGGCTGAAACCTGTACAAATCCAAAAATTCTCCTCCACCTCTGGGTGTCAGATAAATGCCTAGCCAGTGTCTCCTGAGCTGGTCGTGGGAGTGTGTTTTCACTATCAGACCCAGGGTCCTGTATGTCAGTTTCTCTTTTGGGAGACTGTTGCTAGGAAACACTTCTAGAAAGCACTCTCTAGTTGTTATGTCACGCCCCCGGAGAACTCACCACCCTCAATTAAGTCGTTCACATTCCAGTGCAGTTTTCAATTAACTAATCAGACACACCTTCTTCCAACTGCCTATTTAAACCAGCCTGACACACCACTCCTTGCTTGGTATTGGGTTTTACTTAGCTAGAGCTGCATTGTTTTCTGTTCCCCCTCTCTGCAAGATTTCTAGGTTTTTGTTTCTGACTTTGTCTTTTCTGGCTTTTCAACTTATTGTGGATCTCTCTGGTTTGGACTTCATTTGTTGACTTATGGTTTTTTGTCTCTCTCCCCTTAACTTTCTTTGTGGATTTACTGGTTTTTGGCCCTGGCCTGACCTCCTGACCCATGTTTCTGGATAAACTTCTACTTGTATTATCAGGTTCTGATTTTGCACAGGGTCCTTCTTCTGGATCATAACACTAGTATGGTGGTCTCAAGTCAAAATATCTTCCAACTGTGCAGTGTTGGGGAATTTAGCTGAAGTCATAAATGATCTGGTGTTGCATGTCTAATTAGATCATGTTATCAAAAGGGCACACAATCATGTTAACTGGGGTAGGCAAAGGATGTGCAAAGTGTATTTTGGCTTTCACATTACCCATTTTAATAAGTTAATATTGCCCTGTGCATTCCTGGTCGGGGCTGAGATTGAAGGCAAACAAGGTGTACCCCCTGGAAAACTCTTCGCGATCCATGATGAGAAGTTTTCTCTTTCAAGCTCTTATTGGCTGTTTCCACCAGAAAAAAATATTCATGGATGCAGCTTCCTTTTGGAAAGTTGGATTGCAGTTTACTTGGAATCTGTTCTCCGTCCGTGTACAGAGCCAAAAAGTTAATGTTGTAGTGTTCAAAGTAGAAACAGTTTTGAGTGAAGCTCCCATTGAATGTGTGTTTTCCACAAAACCCAACACTATGACTTTGGGCAGCTGTCCTGGAAAGAGGTTTTCTTTATGTCCTTGTAAAAGAGCCCCGTGGAAAATTTTATCCTTAGAATTGCTTTGCTGTAGTTGAGCACTCACTCTTTAAAGGCCCAGTAATGATTACAGTTATTGTCCTGACTGATCAGTCAGTCTCCTACAGTGTTGTCGACCTCCATTGACCTGGAGGCAAAGGGGTAATTCACCAGGATCACTCGCCCTTCGGTGTCCATATTGGAACCGTCGGGTTCCATTATTTTACTTTATAGAACAGTGTATTGTTTAAATCTAAATCTTCTCTGTTGTTTGCGATGAAAAATTCCAAAGGCACATTTTCTGGGGTGGCACTTCTGTGTAACAGCTTTTCTCGATCCCGGTTTGGGCACTGTCAACCTAAGGTTGGGGAAGTGAGCTTCACTTACCCCCAAAAGATGGACCCCTGGCCACATTATTCTCAGCAGCTCTAACCTACTAATACTCCTCGTCTCTGTCCTCTGAAGGCCTAGCCCAGTTGCGAGGCAGCGCCTCCAAAGCAACTCACAGCAAGTCAGGGGACTTCTTTCTCTCCCAACACCTGTGAGGACAAAGTATGTGCCGATGCATAATAAAAGAAAAAAATCCCCTACGTGCCTGTCACGCCCTGTACACCTAGAGGGCGCTCTATTTCTGTCCTGTTCCTAGTTCCCTGTGATTATTCATGTCTTTCCGGTGTGTCTTGTTGTGTAGCCCATTAATTTCCTGTGTCTGCTCTGCTCCAGGCTCAGCATTGAGGGTACAGATGTCCTGAGACCCACCTAGCACCAGGTCACCCCACGTCCGTGGCCTGTGGGCATAGGTTTCTATACCGACATCGTCTGACTCCTGAGCCTGGGGTAACCTCCGTGTTGCCCCCTTTTACTGCTACGCATAGGGTCTTTACTGCTCTCCTGGCCATTCCACGACTTGCACTTTCCAATATCGTGACAGAATGCTGAGCCTACACTAGACCCCGCGAGCGGCTTTTTGAAAAAAAAATGTTTCCTGGTTTTTGGAAAAAACTTTTTTACTCCTGGTTCCGGGCTTCCATGCCCCCTGCTCTTCTTATGGGTTGCGAGTTATTTTTTACATGTTGTTTGTTCTCCTGTTCCGTCAGGGTTTATTTTTGTTGTGTTTGATTTTTTGCGTGTTGTTTGTTCCCCTGTTCCGTCAGGGTTTATTATTGGTGTGTATGATTTTTTACATGTTTTGTCTGTCTGGGGCTTCCACGCCCGCCCGTCTCCCTGGTTCCGGGCTCCCATGCCCTCTGGTCTGGCTTCCATGCTTCCTGGTTTCCCTATCTATCATCAGTCATTTATGTGTTGTTTGTTCCCCTGTTCCATCAGGGTTTATTTTTTGTTGTGCGTAATTTTTTACGTGTTCGGTTTGGTTTTTTGTCCAGGGCGCTCTACTTCTGTCCTGTTCCTAGTACTCTGTGATTATTCATGTCTTTCCGGTGTGTCTCGTTATGTAGCCTATTTACTTCCTGTGTCTGCTCTTCTCCAGGCTCAGCATTGAGGTTACAGATGTCCTGAGACCCACCTAGCACCAGGTTGCCCCACGTCCGTGGCCTGAGGGCATAGGTTTCTATACCGACATCATCTGACCCCCTGAGCCTGGGCTAACCTCCGTGTTGCCCCCTTTTATCACTACGCATAGGGTCTCTACTGCTCTCCTGGCCATTCCACGGCTTGCTCTTTCCAACTTCTGTGCCAGTGCCATTTCAGGGGAAAACCTTTGGTGGCCTTGGAGGAACAGACACCCCCACTCCAGTCCTCCTAGCAATGGACAATGAGCAGCTGAAATGTCTGTGGGAACAGTCTGCACGTAGAAGTTGACTGCAGAGGAGGACGATAATTTTAATTTTAATAAGAATATCCAAGATTGCTCAGGCAGCGAGGTAGTGGCTCCAATTCTAAAAGAATGAGGAGTATAAACCAAAGCATTTAAACCAGCGTTGGAGATTAAAACTGATAGTCGCTGAGAAAACCAGCTTGGTTACTGAATGTCCACAGTGAAGCAATTTAGAAGAGCTATCAGTTTCCATTTCTTTTTTGCTCTTTCTTAGTCCAGACACTCTTGACTCTATGACATACATTTTGTTTGTGTTTCATGGAGTTTTGCTTATCTGTGTTTAAATCTGAGAAGGCTTTAAAAGATCCAGTGTAAATAAGGCATTTAGAGTTTTGATAAACTGAAGTGAAATTATATTTGCTTTTGTATTATAGAGAAAGATCATCAAAGTAATGCTGTCCGTGGGAATTTGATAGTCATGGAACAATAAATATTGGACCAAATGCCATTACCTTACTGTGGTCATTTTCATGATATAGTTGTCAGAATAGGCAATTTGAAGTTACAAGTGCACTGTATCTTTCAAATGCCTTTGTATGAATGAATGTAATGAATCGAATTTAGCTGTGATTGGCTTTGTATGCCATATACTTACAAAGGTAACATTTTCAATAGTTGCCATGTAGGAAAAATATAGATTGCAGCCTATTCATGGAGAAGTGGGTTAACCTAATGGAAAACATTTCAATATTTAGCTTAATACATCTATATTCATAACATCAAGATGGAATATCATAACATCAAGATCACTATTCAGAACATCAAGAATAACATCAAGATGGCGCCGACAGGGAAGGCTGCCGTCCTGCGAGCTCCCATTCGTCCTTGTCTCTTTCTTTATTTTTTGTTGTTTTTCGTACTGCTAACTGCATATACTGCTTACTCGGTGATTAGATATGACCGACAAACACTTATAGACATAAGATCGAATATTGGCACAGTTAAATCTACACCAATAATTACTGCCGACTATATGGACTGTGGTGTCTCACCTATACCTGTACTGGGAAGAAGACGGGCCAGCGTTCTGGTAAGATTGAGGCAGCGCAGCAATCGTGCCCCGCTCCTGAGTATGCTTCTTGCTAATGTTCAGTCACTGGACAATAAACTGGATGAACTGAGAGCAAGGCTTGCTTTCCAACGGGACATCAAGAACTGCAACGTGCTGGCATTCACTGAAACCTGGCTTGACCCATCTGTTCCGGACTCTGCTATCCTCGCGGGAGGATTTTCTATTCACCTTCAGGACAAAACAACTGATTTGGGTAAGAGCAAAGGCGGTGGGGTATGCTTCATGATGAACAATTCTTGGTGCACAGACGTGGAGATTATTTCAACATCATGCTCTACACATCTTGAACATTTGACAATAAAATATCGCCCTTTCTATCTCCCGAGGGATATCACATCGGTAGTTCTCACAGTGGTGTATATTCCACCACAGGCAAATTTCACAAAAACACTGGATGAACTACACTCTCACCTTAACAGACATGAGAATACACATCCTGAGGGGGCATTCATCATAGCAGGTGATTTCAATGGTGCGAACTTGAAGAAAACAATGCCTAATCTACATCAACACATCGACTGCCTTACGCGCGGAACAAACACGTTGGACAATGTTAACACTCCCTTCTGAGATGGTTACAAAGCTCTCCCCTGACCTCCTTTTGGCAAATCCGATCACGCCTCCATTCTACTACTTCCCGTTTACAAGCAGAAGCTTAAACAGGAGAGGCCAGCGTTAAGAACCATTCAACGTTGGTCGGATGAATCGGATTTTATACTAAATCACTGTTTTGTTACCACTGACTGGCAGATCTTCCGTAAAGCTTCTGGAAATAATATCAATCTGTATACGGACTATGTTACTAGCTACATCAGTAAATGCATTGAAGACGTGGTTCCCGGGATTACTGTTTGCACATATCCAAATCAGAAACTAAATGGCGAGATACGTGCCAAACTTAAAGCTAAGATAGCTGCTTTCGATTCTGGCGATATGGATAAATACAAAAAATCCAGATATGACCTCAGGAAAGCTATCAAAATAGCTAAATACAACTACAGAGTAAAATTATTATCATTGTCATATTATCACGGCTGCAACACATGAACCACGTGGAGTGGTATACGCACCATTACAGACTACAAAACGCAACCCTGCTATATTGCACAATGGTCTGCCTCTATTTCTGATGAGCTAAATTCATTCTATGCTTGGTTTGAAGTCAGTAACGCAGATCTAGTCAGGAAGATTCCAGAAATCCAAGACGGAAACCCACTGATCATATCCAGAGCGGATGTGTGTAAAGTTTTTAAAAAGACCAATCCACGCAAGGCTCCTGGCCCTGATGCTATCCCTGGCCGTGTTCGGAAGGCATGTGCAAACCAGCTGGCACATGTCTTCTCGGACATATTTAATCTTTTTCTAGCTCAGTCTATAGTTCCTTCCTGCTTCAAGAAAACCACCATTGTCCCTGTTCCTAAGAAACCCAGAGTCAGCTGCCTGAATGACTACCGCCCTGTCGCACTCACATCAGTTATCATGAAGTGCTTCGAGCGGTTGGTCAAAGCATACATCACCTCCTCACTGCCTGACACCCTAGACCCACTGCAATTTGCGTATCGCCAGAACAGGTCAACAGAAGATGCTATTGCCACTGCCCTCCATACTGCCTTCTCACACCTGGATAAGAAAGGAACATACCGTATGTGAGAATGCTGTTTGTTGATTACAGCTCAGCATTCAATACCATAGTGCCCTCAAAGCTTGTCAAGCTCCAGGACCTGGGACTGAACACTTCCCTCTGTAATTGGAACCTGGACTTCTTGACGGAACATCCGCAGGTAGTGAGGGTGGGCACCAACATATCCTCTACCCTGACTCTTAACGCTGGAGTCCCCCAAGGCTGTGTGCTTAGCCCTGTCCTCTACTCCTTATTTACCCATGATTGTGTCACCAGGCATAACTCAAACTCCATCATTAACTTTGCGTACAATACAACAGTCATCGGCCTGATCACAGAGTTGAATCAGGGATGAGGTTGAAACCCTGGCAGCATGGTGCCAGGAGAACAACCTCTCTCTGAACATCAGTAAGACTAAGGAGATGATTGTGGACTATAGGAAACACCAGGGAGGAGATCACACACCTATCTCCATCAATGGGACTGCAGTGGAGAGGGTCAGCAGTTTTAAGTTCCTAGGAGTTAACATCTCAGAGGACTTATCCTGGACCCACCACATCAACACCGTGGTCAAAACAGCACGGCAGCGCCTATTCTTTCTCCGTAGGATAAAGACGTTTGGCATGCCATCACATATTCAGGCCAACTTCTACAGGTGCACTATTGAGAGCATCCTGCCTGGTATGGGAACTGCTCTGCCCGGGATCGCAAAGTACTGCAGAGGGTGGTGAAGTCAGCACAGCTCATTATTCGCTGTGAGCTACCAACCATCCAGGATATCTACTCAGCTAAATGTCTTAAGAAGGCCAGATCCATTCTCAAGGACCCCAGTCATCCCAGTCACAAACTGTTTTCCCTCCTACCGTCCGGTAAACGGTACCAAAGCATTCGGTCCAAGTCCAACAGACTATGGAACAGCTTCTACCTCCAGGCAATAAGACTGCTAAATAGCCAACATGCAGCTCCTTTAGCAAATCACCTGTAATGGCTACAGTTTACACACAGTTTTCACTGTATTCAGCATACTGCACTACTTGTATATATTGCATACACATGGACACATAGCAGCTCTATTCATATTAAGTTTTATTCAATGTTTATTACATCTATTATTATGTAACCTTAATTTTGTGATTTTTGTGTTTTTGTGATTTTTTGTAAGCTCGCAGAAAAGACATTTCATTTCCAGCAACTACTGCTGTATTGTGCATTTGATAAATAAACTTCTCCGTGAGTCCCTAACTCTGATTTTATCTGGACTTTTATTGAAGAAAGGAAAAAAATACATTATTTTTTTACAAGGGTTAATAAGAATAAGATGTTGTAATTTTAATTGTCCCTATTCACTACAGCTGGACGTGTCAATCAAGGAGCAAGTAAAGCTAGGAAAGCTGGCTTCCTCTGGCTTCAGTTTTTCAGTTCTTCTGAAAAATGAGAATCCTTGAAATCCTACAAAATCACACCTCTGCCACTGTAGTGTGCTCTCTGAAGGCACCAGTTCTGTAGGGTTTGGGCATTTACGGGTACAATTATTAATTGTAGCCGTAAATCACAAAATGATTCTTTTGATGGCCTTAGAATCCAACCATGCGATATAACTCAAACAACGCACACACACAGGTACTAATACACGAGGATACATTTATTAATACATAGAATATGCATGTAAACCTAACAGATTTTATCGAGAGGGTTATCAGAATACAAAAGGTATATATTCAGTCAGTTACAAAGAGTTACATATATCAAGAGGACATACGTTCAGTATATCATTCATTTAGACTGTTTCGTAATTGAACTTGGTTACAACTTCTACATTAGATACTCAAAACAAGTACATAACTCTTAGGAATTAAATTGATATCAACTGGTTGGGATAACAATTGAATTCTCGAGCTGTAATGCATTGAAGTTGAATACTCATCCAGTCTCTGGGGATTCAGATCTCCTGCGGGATCTCTGGCTCCGTGCCAGGCTGTGCTTTGCTGCTTGCGACGGTGCACTGCAGATGCTCACTGACCGGCTAGTTAGTTTTGGCTGAAACTAGCAAAGTTTGTGCACAGGAGAAAAGATGACTGTGGATCCCAGCAGGTCAGGAAGAGGACCGGTTCGTTCCTGATGAAGCGCTAGTTCTGAATAGTGATTCAGCTGTCCACAGTTCCGACCTGTTCACGAGGCTTGCTGCTGGTGCTAACCTCGGGTGGATCCTCTGGTTACTCTCTGGCAACCTCCGCTCTAGACTCTTAGAACAAAGGAAAGTTCTGGCACTCGTTCTGGCCGTTCCGTGGTTGTCCGGGCTGAGTCTCAGGATGGTCAGGAGGCGCGCTGTGAGAATGTCCTGCCCTTGGGAGCCTTCTGCTCCTGGGCTGTCCTGCCCTGGAATTCTCCTTTGAATTCCCTTTAGAAAAGTCCACAGAATTCTCTCAGGCCCTCTGTGTTGCCTGTTTTTACCTGTAGGAACTTCAGCTCGTTCATTGGCTGAAAGTTCCATGGGCATCAGAGTCCCAAGTGGGTTACTCGGCCCTACCAGTCCCTGATTGGTTGATCAAGGTGAGATATGAGTCATTTACTCCTGACACCTAGGAATGCAGTCCAGATGTCCATCTGGCACTCCCTAGACAGATAGGCGCCAATGGATGACCATTGATCATGATAGGCAGGCTTAGCTAAGTGCATCCCCATTTGGGAGCTGTCCCTTATCAAAAGAAACCTTAAATCAGCCTGCATGAATAGCTTCTCTGTGGCTGCACCACAGAGATGAAGGGAGAGATGAGGCCTCATTTGGGAAAGCACAGCAACACTTAATTCTGTCTTATTAACAAGCATTGCCGCTACAGCCACCCCACTGAATGGTTTGGACAATGCAACCATCTGGTTTGGATAATAAAACTGGGACATTGCCACAACATCTTCCATTGTTTTTGTGTCAAGAAAAAACCTACATTATAAACCCTTCCACAATAATGATTCTCACCACTTTAAATGGTGTTAAAGAAAACAATTCTGATATTCTGCAATCACAATATATCCCATAAATCATCTCCCAGCTTGTAAATAATATTCATTCTTGCCAAATTTGACACATCACCTTTGTTATGGTT
This sequence comes from Atractosteus spatula, assembly GCF_055471065.1. NCBI lineage: Eukaryota > Metazoa > Chordata > Actinopteri > Semionotiformes > Lepisosteidae > Atractosteus > Atractosteus spatula. The sequence goes on from NC_142708.1 coordinate 36,487,787, forward strand.
TTTGTAGAAATGTCAGGGCATAACAACACTCACATGCCTATTTCTGTTGTAAGGATTTGACCACACAGGGATTTAGAGTTCACAATTGATGTAATACAATTCAATATTTTATGACTACAAATAAAATTTCACATATTCTGAAAATATGTCCTAATTGCAGCAAGATATTATAAGACATGAAGGTAGCTTGAAAGCCTTTTATTAAAAATATATTAGCAAATACTATAACATCAAAACTGTATCTTGACAACGTAATCACTAAACTCTGACCTTTGTGACAATACTTCAACTTAAGATCTGAAATTCAAACCACATCTGTTTAAAAAATAATAATGCTATGGCTATCTGTGTACGCAACACTCACATGTTTTACATGTGACAAGAACAATAAAAGCCTGGGACTCGGAGAGCACTGAATGGCTTCGGGATTGCTTTGACTGCACGCAATGGGACGTGTTTAAAAACACATCAGAGGACATTCACAAACTTTCTGTTGTGATATCAGATTATATTTCTTACTGCATCGACTCTACCATCCCTACCAAAAGCTCTAAGGCTTTTCCCAATAACAAACCCAAGGTAACGAAAAGCCTTAATTATGTTCTCCTAAAAAAGAAACAAGCTTTTTCTCAAGAGGACACCCAGCTCAGGAAGGAAGTGCAGAGAGAGGTGAAAATGGAGATCAGGAAAGTTAAGGATCAGTACAGGGTAAAAACAGAGAACATCATGATAACAGGTGAAACCACGATGGCATGGCAGGGCATTAAAAGCATAGCCAATATCCCTCAGAAGAGTGGTGGCGGCACTATACCTCTATAAATCTATAACCACCTCAGCTCATAGTGCTATTCACCCTGTATCTGGAGAGATTTTCTTTAATACTGACACAGCAGAGGTACATAGACTTTTTAGGAAAATCAATATTAGGAAAAGTGCAGGTCCAGATAATGTGTGTGGTAGGGTCCTACAATCTTGTGCAGATCAGCTTTGTAATATTTTTATTTTCTCTTCCAGATGTCCTTAAATGCACAGATCATTCCCTCTGTGGAAGAAATCTATTATTATTCCTATTCCTAAAACTGCCAAGCTTAGTGGCCTTAACAGCTACAGGCCCATAGCCCTCACATCTCTCCCAATGAAAACTCTTGAGAGAATAGTGAAGCAACACATCATAAAGAGCACACAAGCCCTCATCGACCCCCTGCAGTTTGCATACAGGGAAAGGAGGGGAGTAGATGATGCAATACACACATTGTTAAATCTGGTCTATCAACATCTGGACCAACCAGGGACCTTTGTAAGGATTTTATTTGCTGACTTCTCCTCTGCTTTCAACAAAATACAACCATTGTTGCTTGCACAGAAACTCTCAAACCACTTTAATCAGAATGAGAACTAAATAAGGTGGGTGCTATACTTCTTAACTAACAGGTCTCAACAGGTCAAATTGGGGAAGTGCTTATCTGACAATCGCTATACTTCAACTGGATCAGCACAGGGCTGTGTCTTGTCCTCTCTGCTGTACATTTTGTACACCAATGATTGCATAAGCAAACACACAGATATACACCTCATTACGTTTGCTGATGACACAGTTCTGGTCAGTTTATTAAAGAACACAGAATACCATCATGGGCCCATTCTTAATGATTTTACTAACTGGTGCAACGAGTTCTCCCTAAAGTTAAATGTTTCAAAAACAAAGGAACTGGTTATTGATTTTAGGAAAAATACCACACTCCCTCAACCCACTATAATTGATGGTCAGCCTGTTGAAATTGTCGATGACTATAAGTACTTGGGACTGGTCATTGACAATAATTGACAATGACAATGACAAATGTTGTGACACGATCTATAAAAAAGGCCGAGACTCTTCTTTCTTAGAAAACTCAGGTACTTTAAGGTGGATAAAACTAATCTTACACTTTTCTAGAAATCATTCATTGAAAGTGTCTTAACATACTGCTTCACTTGTTGGTTTGACAACAGAAGTACCGGTAACTGTAATAGGCTGGGTAAATTAGTAAATATAAGTGGCAAAATAATCGGGAATATTCAAATCAACTTAAGCATCCTTTACAAACAGAGGGTGACTAAAAAAGCCAAAAGCATCAGGGAGTGTGTGTCTCACCCCCTCCATTATGAATTCACACTTCTCCCATCTGGGAGACGCCTCTGTGCCCCCAGGTGTAAAACCAACAGACTCAGGAAATCTTTCATCCCCACTGTAATCACACTCTTAAACAATGCAAAATAACTACCTTGTCTCTTGTCTCTTGTTTCTTTCTCCAGCAACACTTCTGTATTATTTTCCCTTTTGATAATGTGTATTGTCAATGTGTTGTGTTTGACTGTGCCGTAAAACAAATTTCCCCTAGGGGACAGTAAAGCTTGAAAATTTACAGATGCCTTGCAAATACAAGCCTTCTGTGGGAGTAAATCTGTTCTCTCCCACTTTAACACAGTTACAGTAAGTCTTTTGAGAACAGCAGTTCCATATTAGTGAAACAGTGCACAACATTTGGATCTGCTCATTTGTCAACACAAATCACTCAATACTGATTTACTGCTGTTTTTTTTTTTTACAATGTGTGAAAGTCTCAAGAAGAAATTACACAATATGGACCTTTTTATAATGTGAGATATCAAAGCAAAAGAGTGCTTTTTTCTACTTTTGTAAAGGTTGAATGCAGACTTTTCATGATTTCACACTGCAGACGTCCTGACATGCAAATTATAATCAATGCAGTAATTGCTGTTAGGGTTAGGGTTCAAGTTTCTACCATGTTCGATTGAAAATACACATTCATTGAATTAATGTATACCCGAAGAACTATTTCTTAGCCTTCATATCTACCGGATTAGGATTAGGGTTAGGGAATCACTGAAACTAGATATTTTAAAATAATGTGAATGTGCTTTAGGTCTTAAAGGTATTAATGTTTTAATGGAATCCTTGAGTTTCTATTACTTTTTATTTTTAGAGTATTTATTGCCAGTGACCTTACAATTTAGATTATACGAAACTGAATAAAATACTTCATCACAATGTTCCGCTTGTGTCCATTCCAGCACTGAAACTTGCTTTATTTGTCACATTGAAAAAAATTGGCAACCTTGTTTTAATTTAAACTTTGATAGAAATTTTAACCTAAACCCTAGATACCGCCTATTTCTTATACTACTCCCCTTGCACCCTTGATAATGAATTGCACCTCAGGACATTTAAATTGTGAAATCATGAAAAATACTTAATCAACCTTTAAAAAATATTTTGCTTTAATAGTTCTTTTTAAATTCATTAATGTAATAATAAAAAACTTTATTTTATATAGCACATTTAAAAGTGGCTTCTCAAAGCGCTTTACAGAAAGACAACAGCAACAATAAAAACAATACAAAAATATGCATGATGAGAATGCACAGTGAGAATAGACAGTAGATGGAGGTACTGGAAACAGTAGGATAAGAGGGGTAAAGAACAGAACCAGTTAGGTGAAGTCTCTTCTAAAGGTTTTGAGTCTGATTTTGAAGGAGTTTAGAGAAGGTGACTCTAATATCCTTGGGGATAGAGTTCCAGAGCTTTAGGGCATAACGGGAGAAGGCCCTGTCCCCCATAGAGTGTAGACGGGCTTGGGGGACAGTTAGGAGACCAGAGTTAGAAGAGCGAAGGTTGCAAGGTGGAGAGAAGGGCGATAATAGTTCAGACAGATATGAGGTGCCAAGCCATTCAGAGGCTTGTAGGTGAGCATGAGGATTTTGAAGTCAACACGAAACTTGACAGGAAACCAGTGCAAGGACACCAGGATAGGAGTAATGTGATCACTTGCACTAGACTTGGTCAGGATTCTGGCTGCAGAATTTTGGACATACTGGAGTTTGTTCAATGTGCATATGGAAACACCTGTGAGTACAGTGTTACAGAAGTCGATTTGGGAGAAGACTTGTCACAGTTTAGATTAAAGAAACATTGAGTCATCCATGTTTTTATGCCAGAGATGCAATGAAAGAGAATAGAAACAGCCACATCAGTGTTAGGTTTGGTATGGATGTATATTTGAGTATTACCAGGTGATCTTAAAAGATGACCAAGTGGAAACATGTAAATGGTGAAAAGTAAGAGGCCCAGTATCGAGCCCTGGTGAACACCAGACTTAACAAATCCAATTTCAGACCTAAATCCGCCAAGAGAGACAAAGTAACAGCGATCAGTGAGGTAAGATGAACCATGTGAGAGCAGTGTCAGAAACTCCAAACAGTCTCAAGATGAGAAAGTAAGATATCATGGTTAACGGTGTCGAAAGTAGCACAGAGATCAAGAAGAATGAGGATAGAAAGAGAACCAGAATCAGAAGCTATTAGAAGATCATTAGTCACTTTGACCAGGGCAGATTCTGTGCTGTGAAGTTGTCAGAAGTCAGACAGGAGGGGTTATTTGCAATGAGTGGTTATTTAACTGAGTTTTACAATTTTTGCAAGAAAGGGTGATGGAAATGGGGTGAAAATTATTTAGATTAAAATTATTTAGATTGTTCAGAGCCATGTTGGCTTTTTTGTCACGGGGGTAATGGCAGCAGTTTTGAGGACTGTTGGTACAACAAGTATTCATTTATTCCATTGAGGACATTGGGGCAGAGAGAAGTGAAACTGGACTGAAATAAAGTGGTGGGGATGGGATCTAATATACAGGTGGTGGATTTCATGTGTGAAAGCAGTTTACTGATGAATGTAGAGTCAAGAAGAGAGAAGTTATAGAGAAGAGAACCAGTAAAGTTGGGCATGCAGGGAGGAGGTGTGTAAATGATATGCATTGTGGAGAGAATGTGATGCTAGATGTTGTCAATCTTGGAGCTAAAACAATCTAAGAATGTGTTGTAAAGTTGCGATGAGGCAGGTAATATTGTGGGGCAGTTTGGCTTTAGCAGTCTGTTGATGGTGGAGAAAACATGTCCGGGGTTGTTATGGTTATTTTCAATGATGTGAGAGAAGTAGGTTGATCTAGCAGACTCTATCGTATCCTTGTATTCAGACAGGTAACGTATGTTTAGGCAAGAAAGGTGCCATCTTCTCTCAAGTTTCCGGGAGACTGCCTTTATTGATCACAGATGGTCGGTGTAGCAGGGGGCAGAATGAGGAACAGAGATGGTTTGTGTTTTTAGGGGAATTTGAATTTGAACTTTACTGCCATATGTAACCGGTACATGTACTGGTACAATGGAATTCTTACAGAAAGTCTCTTGGTTGTTATAAAAAAGTATAAAACACAAAGTGCAGACAGTGCATCAAGACAATATACAAACAAACAGTAGACAATGTACAAGTAAACAAGTAAACAGTCTGATTGTAAACAATTCAGACATGTAAACAATGACTATGTCACGATTGGAAACCCCTCCTCTTAAGGGCTCTCCAGCCCTTCCTTGTTTGTTATTCATCTCCTGTACCTGCTCCCTGTTCCAGCCCCTTTTCAGTTCTCCCTTAAAAGCCAGACGCTGACACAATTCCAGGCTCTGCATTGGTTCCCGTACCAAGCGAGTCTGGGACCTGGATGCACCTGGCCCCGTTAAGGTTTTAGTTCCTGTTCCTGTTCCCGCTCCTACTACCGCTCCCCTGCCAGTCCCGACCCAGTTTTGGTTTTGTCTGTCTTGGATGGATCACCTGGCTTTGGCCTTTCGCGCCGTTTTGGATTTCCCTTTTGACTCATCTCTTGATTGTTTGCCTCGGCCACACCTCCCCCGACCACCAGCACTTCATGGACACGCCCCCCTGTTTTCATTACCGTCTCTGCATGCCTTTTTCCCCCATGTTTCCTCACTCTACCCCGGATTGTGTCATCTGCATAGGATCCAGAAAGAATGCCTTGCTGACAGACTACAGATGTGCAAGAAATAAAATTACAATGAGGTAATGTAATTTCTAAAGTGTAGGTCTGGTCCGAGGGGCATGGCCAAAAGTGTTCGCCAATCGCACTGCTTGTGGGTAGAAGCTATTGAAGAATCTGGTGGTAAGTGTCCATGTGCTCTTGTATCTCTTGCCTGAGGGCAGTGGCGTGAAGAAATCTTGCCCGGGGTGGTGACTTTCCTCTGTGATGGAGAAGAGGTGTTGCCTTACACTGGTTCCATTACTGCATTGATACAGTTCTTGCACATCAGGATATTAGCAGGGCAGCATCCACAACAAAGTATCAGCGGGTCTCCTAGTAACGGTGAGATATTGGCTGCTAAAAGTCAACCTAAGGAGGCATCTAAAGTTCCCTGAAGTGGCTACACTCAAACCAGACACTCTATTGTCTGAAACATCTAAGCAGGTGATCATGCTAGAGCCAATGGTTCCCTGGGAAGACTGGATGGAAGAGGCCATTGAAACAAAGAGAGCCAAACATAAAGACCTGGTTAATCAGTGCTGTGGGAAGGGGTTGAGAGCATTGTATGAGTCCATTGAGGTGTGCTGCAGAGTATTGGTAGGTCACTCTCTCTTTAGAGCTGATGGTCGTTTGGGCATAACAAGGATGAGCAAGAGGAAGGCCATCAAGACCACAGAGGCTGCAGAACAAGACTCAAGATGGCTGCGGATCAAAAGGAGTGATCCAGGGGCACCAATGCCACCTGGCCACAAGCTGAGGCTTGATCAGCCTTGGCTGGGTTGCCTGAATGAGAAGGTCTGATGCTGAAAGACTTGAAACATCCAGTGGACCCCAGGTAGCATCACTGATGAGGTATCCGGGTGGATAAAAGGACGTATTTCTTAAACAAGCTACACATCTGTATAGATATCTGTAATATCACTGTGTGGTACACCAATACTAACAAACAAGACAAGTCTCTCTATAATAGGTTGTGACCGAGGCACAGAATTATATTCTGACATCACCAATGGATGAGATCCACACCTTCAGCTGTCGCAGTAAAACCCGTTCCATTATTCATGATTCCTATCATCCCAGCCACAAACTATTCTCCCCCCAATGCTCTGGCAAACAATACTAAACCATTTAAGTATGGACCACTAGGCTTAAGAATAGCTTCTACCCTACAGTAGTGTGTATCATTAACAACTAACTATGCAATACCTTTAGAATTTAATGCACGTCTACACTTTTGGACTACTTATTGTCCTATGTGTTTATTGTTCTCTACTGTCCTTTGTATGTTGTTGTGTTTTGTTGTACTATAATTAGTTATTATTTACTGTTTTGTAATGTACTGTGCTCATTGTGTTATTTATCTATTGTACTGTAACGTCCTGAGAGAATAGCTCAAGTACATGTACTGTACATATGGTAGATAAACTCCTGTCTCTCATCATATTTAAAAGTAAATAAAAAAGTTGCCAGATGTGACTTAAATGACTTACCACTGTGTACTGTACAGTATATTGCACCATATTATTTATTGCAAGATTATACAAAGGTTTTTCTTTAAGTGAGTTCAGTTCAGTTTATTTATCATATGCACGTATGCTCCAATACAAACATGCTAAATGGAGCTACAGAGTGCAGCTTGAAACGCAATGGGCTGACACCTTGGATGCTGTGGCAGGGATTACAGTCAATCACAGGTTACAAGGGCTGCAGCCAGGAGATTGACACAAACACCACATCCCTGCCTGGACCATTTCTATGCCCGGTTTGATGCTCTGAGCACGGACACTGCTGAGAAGGCCCCAAGTGTACAGGGCAAGTTTGTTCTGAAACTCTCAGAGCAGGAAGTGCAGAAAACTCTGAGGAGGGTGAAAATCCGTAAGGCTGCAGGGCCTGATGGGATACCACCCTGCATCCTCAGGATATGTGCAGCCGAGCTGACCACAGGGTTACAGATATCTTTAACTTCTCCCTGTCACAGTCCATTGTCCCCACCTGCCTCAAAAAAGGTTTAATGAAGGCTTTTCATGATTTTGTATTCTAAATGTCCTGATGTGCAATTCACCATCAGTTTGCAGTAATGACAGTAGTATGAGAAATAGAATCTACCAGGATAAGGGCTAATGAAAACAAGGTTGCCTATTAGTTTAAATGGGCCCAATAAAATGAGTTTCAATGTTGGAATGGACACAAGTGCAAAAGTTTGATAAAGTGTTTATGTAGTTGTGCATAATCTAATGTTACTAGTAGTAAATAAAAAATGTAAAATATCCAACATTTAAAACGTAAAATGTTTAATACTTCTTGGACTTGCCAGCAGCCTTATCATCCTGCAGCTCACAACTGGCAACCCAATGAAGCTAAGCAGGTTTGAGCCTGGTCAGTACCTGGATGTGAGACCTCCTGGAAAAAACTAAGGTTGCTGCTGGAAGAGGTGTTAGTGGGGCCAGCAGGGGTATCACCCTGCAGTGTGCATGGGTCCTAATGCCTCAGTATAGCGATGGGACACTATACTGTTGCAATGCTCTGTGGAAAACGAAGGGCATGACAAGGCACAGAAAAGTGTCATGACCATCCGCTGCAACCAAGGAAGTCTCCAGTTGTGACGACTACCTGTACCACTGGACCCAGGCTTCTGAGGTCAAGAGAGTGAGACTGCCCCAGTGCAATGGCTTTCCCACTTTAAAAAATCTCTCCTGCACAGGTTTATTTTGTGCAGCTCATCTTCCAAACAGTTAAGCTGCAAAAAGTACAACCGTCATTGTCGGACATAACAGACCACCATCACACACACACACTTGGACTTAAACCACATTCACGTTATTTATAAATGTCTACTTTCAGTGATATGAATGTTCCTTTCCATCTGTATTATTGGTATAACCATGAAAATGCCTAGTTCCTGAGAAGCAGGTTGTTATACTCTTACGAATACCTGTATCAAACATGCTATGTTATGAGAATACTGTTTCTGATTTTTATTTTTTTTCCTTTAGTTTTTCTTTGGAAAAACACTAAGAAATTACATTCACCCCCACTAACAGCAAACAGTATATAGAAAAACAGATTTAAATAATCTGGTGACAGAAAATTCCATTATCAATACCATTTATTTGAACATCAAATTGAAAAACTCCCTTTATGTACAATTATGTTGTAAAGTATATGCAAAAGTGTACTGCATAACCATACAAAATGTCTGGCCTACTGCTCATCAAACATGGGTTTCTTGAATAATAATTGTATTGATGTGCTTTGCCTACAAAAACATAAAATAAAAATGAATCCTTTATTTAATGAAAAGGTGTTTGCTAGAGTGAGGGAGTATCAAAATGTATTACTGCACATCTGAAGAAGACTCCAAATCCAAATGTTTTTTTTCTTTTGTTTAGAATGGAATAAACCTCTCGTTCTTTTTCTGCTCACAAGCTGACCCCCCACTTACCTCTTAATACTACTTAGTTACGATTAGGAAAATGCCAAAATGATGTAAATGTGCTGACATTTTCTTGAACAGACATTACCTACAGTAGGTAAATTCATTACACTGATGAACATTTCAAAATGTTCTGATCAACAAGACATCCATTGTGAAAGTTTCTAGAAGCATGTATGACAACTTTTGAAAGCAGTAAAAACTCAACAGTTGTGATGCATGATTTTCAGATGCTGTCTTGTGGGATTCTGTACAATGCCTCTTATAGAGATGAGACATACATAGGCTCTGATCTCTAAAGCCTGGATCCTGCACACTGTCCCACCTCATTACACACATGTACATTGAAGTTCACATCACATGTATAATAATAATAAATAATAAACATTTATAAATGGCTTTATAAAGAGGCTTTTCATAGCACTTGACAGGATAACAACAAAAAACACACATTGAGAGCAGATACAGTAGTAGATGGGGGCAATAGAATACAGTAGGAAAGCAAAGGGTCAAACAGAAACAGTTAAATTAAGCCCTTTTAAAAATAAAGTTTTGAGTTTAGGTTTGAAAGAGGTAAAAGAAAGGAGACTAATATCCTTAGGCATAGTGTTTCAGAGCTTGTTTCAGGCCCTGTCACCCATAGAGTGTAGAAGGGTTTGGGGAACAGACTGGAGACCAGAAAATTAAAAGTGACGGTTGCAAGGTGGGGAGTAGGACAATAGTAACTCAGACAGGTACTGAGGTGCAAAGCCATGCAGAGCCTTGTAGGTGAACATCAGTTTTTTGTAATCAACACGAAGCCTGATAGGAAGCCAGTGCAAGGACTCTAGGATAGAGGATATGAGTAATGTGATCACTTGCACTGGCACAGGATAACTTTCACATTATGACATTATGTGAATAGCACAAGTACAGTATGTACATAGTTTTACTATTGTCAGATCAGGAAGAGGCTGCAGGTAGAGCAGTAAGTGAGCTTCCATGTTTTGAACAATATACAGTACTGTCATGAAGTCAGGTTGCTATCAATCACAAAATGCTCTGTATCAAGTAGACACTTCTGCCCTAACCTTCACACTTGAATAGCCCCCTCAGTTGTACAAAACACGTAGTGCATCTTTCTCCTAATGTGTTAAACCCACTGACATCCATCAAGGTGGACTGCACAAAACCTTAATTCAACACTAGGGAACTTTTTGGTGGGAAAATTGGTCCTGGTGTGAGCATGTGTGTAAATGTGTCTGGGTGGTCCAATCCAGTGCACATTCCCAATTGTGCCTGAAAATGGATGGATGGATGGATATATTGTACTATACAGTACCCAGCCATAATTGTAATATTTGTAAAATGGATACAAACCCCAAATATTAAAAAATGTGTGGATACTTTTTAGACACTAATTCTACATTATCCTCAGGTCCTTAATGTTTTAATAATTGACTGATTTTCACTAGTAACCTAGAAATGTTTTTACTGGACAGATATGCTCTTGTACAATCTTATATCAGCGGCTCTCCTAAAGTTCTACCTCACTTCAGCTATCAAAATCAATTTCTCTACCTGATTTATAATGCTAATCAGATATGCAGGATCACCAGGTGGGTGCTATACCTCAGGGCATAGTTGGCTGTGGGTCCTCTCCTGTGTGTAAGGCACACTGGGGCAAAAGGTGCTATGTAAATGCAACAGATTATTTTAAGATCACAGAATGCTGGTTCAAAGGAATGCTGTTGTTTACACATTGAATTAACTATAATTCTAAATTACAAAAATGACTGGTGGGAATTTTACACCACTTCTGTTCTAGAGGTGATGTCACACCCATCCAGTGCCCCCAAGCGGTAAAATGATTCTGGGAATTAATTTGCAATGTGATTCCTCTGGGTACTAAAAAAGTGTTTCAATTTGGGAATTCTATTCAACGGTATTAAAGACAAACATATATCCACCCATTTTCTAAACCATTTAATGCAGTACAGTGTCACGGGTGAGTGGGAGCTTAACCCAGCAAACAACGGGCACAAGACAGGATACACTCTGGATGGCACACACACATTCTCACACCAGGGCCACTTTTACAGAAACCAATACAGAAATTAGATTTGACAGAAATCAACACAGGGAAGAACATTCAAACTCCAGGCAGATAGCACCCAAGAAGTTAACCGTGAACCCTAGTGCTGTGAGGCAGCAATGCTAACCACTGCACTGCTGTGCTGCCACTAGAAACATATACACTATACGAGCAACAGGTAAATTAAACTCCTCAACCCATTTTTGGTGAAGCGCTTAAGTGCAACAAGCACAAGAGATTTATTCACAACAACCTGCAGAGCAGAATATTTACATTTTTTTCCCTTTCAAACCTTTCAGGGCACAGTGGTAATAGACATTCCCATTTATTAAACATCAAAGAAAACATTGTATTACAATAGCAAACGTTATTGTACAATTATATGTACAAACATGTATTGAGCAATTACAGAAGAAAACAAAATCAGAATAATGTAATGATTGGTTCAATATTACTTAAACATATGGAATGCAGTATACAGTAGATTAACATTTCATTTTTAAAGGAAAACCAACTACAGATTTCCTATCTTTTAAAAACATGTCAGATATTAAAGTTAACAAAAAGATTATACAAGAGTGCCATCTTGTGTATAGAAATGACTAAAGAATTTGAGGACCTTAATGTATTATTACACTGATTTTTCTACATCAATTAAAAATGTAAACAAGATGACTAATGTAGCAGATGCAAAAACTTCCTTTAAAAATCATTTTTTTTTTATAGTTGTTCAATAATATAGTAGGTTTTTAAAATATTTTCATCAGTGGCATAAATTTAAATCTGAATAAGTACAGTAGTACAGGGCTATACAGTCAAGAATTCAACAGACTCTTAATATATGACCATATTCACAAATCCACTGATATGAAGACAAAGCATAATAAAGTCCATAACTGTTTTTCTATCAAAATACTGTAAGTGCAAATATATGTGACATTCACAAACTATTAAATATTTCAGTTTCCATTATGCAAAAGGATTCTATTTTATTTATAAAGCATCTAAAGGTAACTTCTGTTTATAGAATATCACTCACTGTTATTCCCAGAACTGCCTGGAAATACTCTTCTCTATATTACAACTCTTACAAAACTCTTAAAAAGACCTACATAGAAATTCTTGGTGCAAGAATAAACTTTTTAGCCAGTACTTAATTTCCTATTTCTCTATTTCTTGAAATTAGAATTTACCCCAATGTGTGGTATTGTTTTAATGTCAACTGAAATTCTTCTAATCTTATCAATTAGCCGAGGAATGTTCCCATGTACTTCATTACATATTACTAGATTCTCAGTAAATAGAGTGGTATTACATTACAATCAAACAACAGTGTTATTACTATAGGTTAGACTATTTTAGAATGGAACATCATCACCAAACGGAAGCAGAATTCATAATCTCTTCCTTTGAAATGCAATATTTAGGACAACTGACATTAGACAACATAAAAAACTTATACATTGCAACTAATAGCAGCAAACATTAAATAGTTGTTACAAGATATTTCAGAAATAAGCAGTTTTTACTTTTTGAAATAATAAACTTTTACATCCCAATTTCATCTTGTACTCAAATGTCCTGTGCACACCTACATGTCCTGATGTAGAGCACACCTGTGGCTTTTGGCCTACCAGACCCAAAAATGCACCCATTGATGAAATATCAGTGATCTTTTCATAAAATTAGAATTTATGTAATTTCTGTAAAAGGATAATAGGCTATTTGATCCACCTTGCTCATTTTCTAGTTTGGTATCTAAATCAAACTAAATTTTCATCCAGTTGTTTAGTAAAACTGTCTGTTCCAGATACCCTCTTGTGTAAAGTAAGTGCCATTTACATTTCTAAACAAATTCATTTTAGTTTTCACTTCTTACCCTGTGTTTTACCTGCTATTTATGAGATAATTCCCTGGATTAATCTTATTTTATATGCCATAAAATTTAAATGTCAATCAAATCGCCTTTATTGTAGATTGCAGAGATTTCTCTCTCTTAACCTGTTTGTATATGACAATCCCCTGAGATCAGGACTCATTCTTGTTGATCTTTGAACTGTTTTCCATGGCTCCGATATCCTTCTTGTGATATGGTGACCAAAACCAAACCCACTGTTCTAGATCCCGGGTTCTCAAACTATGGTACCAACAATAGTATCCAGGTGGTATGCCAGATGACCCTGGAAATTTGTTTTGTGCACTGAAAAAGTGGGATGGGTTTTCATATTTTCTATTTTAATAAAATTAGTTTGTGTCAAATACGCAGCCTACGTACTACGATACAGCGCGTGCTAACACTTGAGTGGACACAAGGGCTACAGTGTAATTCTATACCATTGTATAGGAATGCGTGCTACGAACGAAAGCGGCCAATTGTATTTCAAAAATTATCTTCAGCAAATCGGGAGGCAGGAGAATGGGCATGGTTTTGGAACACTGGCAATCTTGTGAGCACAGGAAAGCGTGATATGAATTCACATCTGCTTTGTTCGACTAAACAGGTTCACCCCTCTCACTGAAATGGTGCTTTTTTATTGTTTATTTTTAATTGTTGTTGTTCCCGTTGTCATTCTGTAAAGCGCTTTGAGAAGCCATCTTTAAACGTGCTATATCAAATAAAGTTTATTATTATTATAATATTTATTATATGTGTATGTGAGTGTGTGCACGCGCGCTCATGTTGGTCAATGAGATTTTCTGTGGTTCCTATGAGAAGATGACTTGTAGGTGGTACTTGGATGCTTTGGTTTGATCAGGGGTGGTACTTGGTCCAAAACATTTGAGAACCACTGTTCTAGATGATCTTACTAGCGCACTGTAAAATCCTGCATTTCACTTTCAAATGTGTTACTACCTACCCATGCAGTTTTGTTTGATTTTATTACTGCTTTTCCATATTGTCTTCATTAGCACATCAAAGAATACACATATAATGCAGATCCCTTTTGTGTAGCTTCCAGCTATCCATTTGATATGTAGTTTTGTCACATCTGCAGTAGTTCAACTACTTTCCTAATTATATCAAAATCTAAATCATTTATACATTTCAAGAAAAGAAACAGGCCTTAAACAGATCCTAATTTAACATCTTCCTAATTAGATGTTGTGCTCCTTAAGAGAACATGCTGTCTTTTAGAGGGACATTATCAAAATGTTTTCTCGAAATATCCAATGTCATATGCTTTATTTTTATCTACCATCCTTGGTGCTTGTTTAAAGAATTCTAGCAGGTTAAACAAGACTATTCATTTCTAAATTCATGCTGACTGTCTCTTAAAGTGCCACCTTCTTTACCTGTAACATAAGTAATACTTATTTTTAAGTTTCCTGGTTCAGTTCTATAACCTTTTTAAAACTGGCGTTCCATCTATAATTCCTTAATCTATGGGTACTCCTCCCATTTTAAATGAGAGATTAAATATCCTTACTATGATTCTCTTAAATAAAATCCCTCATTTCTCTAATTATAACTTGATCCTGATCATCTATAGGATTTTAGCAGCCTTAAGACTCTGTGGAAGCTCAGAGTCAGTTATGTTAAAGTTGCCCAATACTGATGGAGCTTCTTCTATAAAATGGAACATTAATTTATTTTAAGATAACTTGATCCCCAGTTAAAAGAGGTCAGAGATTACTATTTTTTACTTGCCTTCATAAAGCTAGCCTGACAACAGTCAGCTGAAAATGTTACACTTTAGATAACAAAAGCATGTGGGTAAGTTACACTTACTAATAAAACACAGACTAAATTTCCTTTAAATCAATAATGTACCATAACTGAAAGGGATGGCCACAGATTCATGTCTCCACCTTTTCTCCTAAGCCTTAAAACCTGATCTAACACACCACATCATTAAAAGGCAGTCTGGTTTCATCTTCCTCAACAGAATTGTGCATTGGTTTGGATGGACAAAAAACTAACTTTAATAGTGCTAAGGCAATCCTAACAAGTATGCGGAGGGCAAGAAACGCAAAAGGCACAATAATTTCCATGAGGTGAAAGATTGGGGTACTGAACTCACTCAAGATACAAGTGAGAAAAAAAGTGCTCAGGGAAACACAGGGATAGAGGGAGAGTTTTGCAAACATAAAAGCATGCTCTTTGCCTCCATACCTCACATAGGGGTGCAGAGTTTCCCTTTCATTGAAGAGTGCAGTGACCCATATGGCCATCTGAAAAATGCCCGCAAAAAAGATGATAACACAGCTAATTTGGATGGCTTCCAGCTCATTATGGGACTTTTCCTCAAACTCATGTGTTAGCTGGTAAGCTAAGGGCAGGCCCCCAATGAAAGCCAGAGAGAAGGTGTTGAGAAGGCCCATGAACCTGGTTGTCTTGGTTATATACAGAAACAAAGAATGATGGACAAACCACAGTAGACCAACAGTCACAAAGGAGCCAAAGTAAGCCAGGTACTCAGGGCCAAAATCATGAAGAGCTTCAATCAAACTGTTGTTAAATCTCTCCTTCACCTCACTGGGTTCAGGCACATTGTCCTCACTGCAAACACAAGACATTTGGGATCAAACAATGCAGAGGCAGAGAGAGAAAAAGGTAAAACTAGAGATGAAAAACTTTACTGCTTGAATGAAATTCTACATGACAGTTGAAGTAGTATTTCCAGTTAAGCCATCCAACTATTTCCATCCTAAACCCAATCCAAGGCTAACTGACTTAGACAAATCAAATAAACATAATTAAAATGAATTGAACTAAAATATTGCATAGGCAATTAAACACTAAAAATGAATAATTGATGCTCAATTAACATACCATATATCTAAAATTAAAAGAGTGGCTACAATAGCATACACTCCATCACTAAAGGCTTCTACTCGCTCTTTGCTGAGAGGTTCATTTGGGTGGTAAGTGTACAACAGCATAGTTTCATTATGCTCTTCTTGTTGGCCTGGGGAAAGATAATTTGCAAAGATTTTATGGTCAGAAGCAAGATGTGTTTTTAACAGTTCTCTTTTTCTAAACATTCACTTAGCTATGTATAACTGTAGGAGTTTTTATTTATCTTAAAACAAATAAGGATTTTGTGATTTTGAGAGGGGAACTCACTCATACTGTATGTATACTATACCACTATACTATGTATACTATGAAGGAACAAATACTTCTATACTTGAGATCCTAACATTTTCTAAGCATACTTTATTAGAAGCTGACACAAGTACACTTTGCCCTTGTTAATTCAAATTAAGTTGTATATCTTTTTATTTCACTACATCTATTTAATATATTTCACAGAATAAAGACATATTCCAATGATTACAGTTCAGCCATCAGTTAAACTGCATTGATATATTAGGATTCAAGTCAAGCCAATTCTTTTTCAGGAACTATATAGATACTATACAATACACTAATGTGTAAAAGAAAGTACACTTTACTTTATGGTATTACATATTAAGACATCTTAAGACATCTGACCTTCATCAAGTCTTACCAGTAGGTATATTTTACCTCATCTGACACATATGTGGTGTTGCCGAGGGATAAACAGGTGTAAAAGGGATGTTATTCACGCCACACTGATCTTCTCCGTTCTTTGTTCGTACGTTTTCCAATTCCGATCCGTAATCCGTTTCCAGTATCCTTAACAATCCAAATTCCAAAGTCCGTATGTCCACACCAATCCATACTGTAACCAAGTTGTAATCCGTAAATCGCAGTCGTAAACCGTAAACCGTAGTCCGTTATCCCTTATTCCTTATTCCTTATTCCTTTCAAGCACAATCCTAAACCTCTCCTTCTTCCAAAACACATTCACCTTATCAGCTTCCGCGCCGGCTCACCGGTTCTGGAGCATTTATATACTGTTTCCTGATGTTGCTCAGCTGTGTCTCCTTGTTTCGCTGCATAGGTCTTTTCCAACAGCGGGTCAGCTGGTTATCCTTGGCGGCCATCTTGCCTAGGTCTATACTGAGTATATTCAGTGTTTCGTTCCGGAAATACCGGTTATAAATGACCCTTCCCCGGGTCCTCTTACATTCCCTCCCCCTGAGATCAGCCCCGTCCTCGGGTGGTCTAGAAAAAAATAAACAGTGCATTCGGGAGAGGGCATCTAGATTTCCTTGTTTCCTTCCGGGTCTATATACCGTTTGGAATTGAAACCTTTGCAGACTAAGACCCCATCGTGTAATTCTATCATTTTTATCCATATTTTGTAACATCCATGTTAATGGCGCATGATCTGTGTACAATATAAATCGTCTTCCCAATAAATAATACCTCAGATAAACTAGGGCCCATTTTATTGCTAGACATTCTTTTTCTATCGTAGAATAGTGTTTTTCTGCAGGATTCAACTTACGACTAATATATTAAATAGGATGCTCCAGTCCCTCAATTTCTTGCGAGAGTATGGTTCCAATTCCAGTGTCAGAAGCATCAGTTTGTACCACAAAAGGTTTATTAAAGTCCAGTACCTGTAAGATGGGTTGAGAAGAGAGAGTTGTTTTTAAGTCTTGAAAGGCCCTCTCTTCCAATTGGGTCCATTTTTTTTCCAGACAACTCGTCTTTGTTAAATCGTGCAGAGGGGCGGCAATGGAGGCAAACCCTGGAATGAAACGTCGATAATAACTCGCCAGTCCCAAAAATGTTCGGATTTGCTTCTTTGAAGAAGGTTTGGGCCAGTTTTTAATTAACTGCACCTTCTGATCTTGGGGCATGATCAATCCTCTCCCGATCGTATAACCAAGATAATTGGCTTCCCGGGCCCCCAGACAACATTTATTTGGGTTGGCTGTTACGCCTGCTGCTCGCAAAGCTCCAGTCACTGCTTCTAGGTGTTGTAGATGTTGTTCCCATGTCGTGCTATGTATCACGACGTCATCCAAGTAGGCAGCTGCAAAATCACGATATGATCTCAGTATTCGGTCCATTAATCTTTGAAACATTGCGGGAGCGCCATGCAAACCGAGGGTGGGACCCTATACTGATATAGCCCCTCAGGTGTGGCAAAGGCGGTCTTGGCTTTATCTTCTTCGGCCAGCGGCACTTGCCAATATCCCTTCGTAAGATCAAGGGTACTGATGTATCGGGCGTTACCTAATCGCTCGATCAGTTCATCTATACGGGGCATGGGGTATGCATCAAACAGCGAGATCTCATTTAACCTTTTGAAATTGTTACAAAATCGAATAGTTCCATCCGGCTTGGGAATCAGAACTATCAGGCTAGCCCACTCGCTATGGGATTCCTCGATTATTTTCATTTCTAGCATCTTTCCCACCTCTTCTTTAATCAATTTCCTTTTGGCTTCCGGTACTCGATACAGGGGTAGTCTTACCTTCTTCCCTGGTTCCATGATAATCTTATGTCGTATAAGATGGGTTCAAACAGGTGTCAGGGAAAAAATATCTTTGTTTTGGGATAGGAATTCTTGTAGTTCTTGTTTCCGAGCCAGAGCCAGGTCTCCCATGGCTACAACACCCGTTTCTTCTTCTAAAGGGTCAGGGGAGAAGTGGGTGAGCAGAACTTTGGTACCATGCCATTTCTTCAACAAATTGATGTGGTAGATTTGATGCTGCCGTCTTGTGTCATGTTGCTTGACCTTATAATTGACCGGACCCACCTTTTCCACTACTTCATAAGGCCCCTGCCAGGAGGCCAAGAATTTACACTCTGGGGTTGGAACTAAGACCAGTACTTTATCCCCAGGCTGAAATTCCCTCGCAACAGCTCCCCTATTATAAATTTGTTTTTGTTGAGCCTGGGCTTTCTCCAGGTTTTCTTTCACTATGGGAACAATAATGTTTATTCTTCCTCTCATCTGTTCCACATGCTCAATGATGGTCTGTAAAGGGGAAGGTTGATGCTCCCACGATTCTTTGACCATGTCTAATAGGCCCCGTGGTTTCCGAGAGTATAGTAATTCAAATGGGGAAAATCCGGTTGAGGCCTGTGGTACTTCTCGAACCGTGAACATGAGATACGGGAGAAGCTGATCCCAATTTTTTCCATCCTTTTGCATAGGCTTCCTCAGCATGCTTTTCAGGGTCTTATTAAAACGTTCTACTAAACCGTCGTTTGAGGGTGATAGACCGAGGTTTGGATCTGATGTATACCCAGTAGCTTACATAAGTCTTGCATGACTTTAGACATGAAAGGAGTTCCTTGATCAGTTAAGATCTCTTTAGGAATTCCGACTCTAGCGAACAGTTGTACTAGCTCCCTAGCTATGTTTTTGGCGGTGGCAGTTCTCAATGGAATGGCTTCGGGGTACCTTGTAGCATAATCCACTATCACTAATATATACTGGTAACCTGTGGTGGTTCTGATCAGGGGCCCCACCAAATCCATCTCAATCCATTCAAAGGGGGTTTCAGTAATTGGGAGGGGAATCAAAGGGTTTCTATAACAAGGTTGTGGAGCAGTTTTCTGACACTCCGGGCATTTCCGACAATACTTCTCGATGGCCTTATAGATCCCTGGCCAAAAAAAACTAGAGAGTAGTCTCTCAGATGTTTTCTTTACCCCCAGGTGTCCGCCCAGGAGGTGGCTACGGGCCAAGTTTTGGAGCTTCATCTGGTAGGCCCAGGGAATCAGGAGTTGTTCCACTTCATGTCCCTTCTGCTGCACCTGATAGAGGAGATTGTTTTTTATCATGAAATACGGGTAGCTTAATGTACTAGGATCAGTACACCACTTTCCATCGATTTTCCTGACATGTCCCCACACATGTCTCAAAGTTCCATCTTCTAATTGGCCCGTCGCAAACTTACCACGATGTTCTGGGGGCTACAAGTCTGGTAAATCCATATTTACGAATTCATCTCCAAGTTCAGATCCTCCTTCTTGTTGGTCCGTCTCATCAGGGACATCGTCAGGGGCATCATCCTGGCCTTCAGGACAGGGAAATGGTCTTCGCCTAACTGTCTGGACAGTGTTCCAAATTTGGAGGAAGTAGGGACAGTCTCTCCCCAGTAATACAGGGTACGGCAACTGCTCAACAACTCCGACAGTTGAACAGTATGTCCCCTGTTCTGTAGAGATGCTAAATTCTGCCGACGGATAGACCTTGGTGTCCCCGTGAATGCAAGTAATAGGTATCCCCTCTGTTTCCCGGATCTCCAGTTCTTCGGGAAGTATTGTAGGGGTCACCAGGGTCACAGTACTTCCGGAGTCCAACAAGGCCTCAACGGGTTCTACCCCATCTCGATTTTCGTAAGGTGGGGATCCTCGCAGGTTTGGAGCCGTGCCGTAAGGTAGTTACACTTGGCTTCATCTCTTGGGTCTACCTGCATGGGTTCAGACAGGCAGGGGCAATGGCTGGCTAAACGCCCTTCTTCATGACAATTAAAACATCGTCAGGTTTCTTTCCATGGTCGGGGCCTTGAATCTGACCTTTCCCAAAGGGGTTTCTTAAACTGTGGAGGCCCTCGATAATCACTGTACTTTATCGGCCCATACTTCATTTCAGTTTCCAGACTCTTGGGGCTTCTTCTCTCCTCTTTTCGAAAGTCCCCTTTTTCCTCCCTAATCAAGGCCTCCGTGGCATGTTTGTCTGTCCACTAAGTCCACTGCCTGATCCAGTGTCTGGGGATCCCCATCGCTCACTTTCCTTTTCAGAGGAACAGGCAGACTCCTCAAGAAGTGATCCAACACCACCCTTTCTACCACCTGTCCTGGGTTTAATTCTTCTGGCTGGAGCCATTTCTTTGCCAGATGTACCAGGTCAAACATCTGAGACCTCGTAGGCTTGCCCATTTGGTATCTCCAATTGTGAAACCGGACCGCTCGTATCGCCATGGTTACCCCTAGTCTTGCCAATATCTCCTTTTTCAGAGTCTCATAATTCTCTGCATCTTCCTCTTTTAAATCATAATAGGCCTTTTGGGCTTCTCCAATTAAATAAGGCGCTACTCTCCCGGCCCACTGCTCCTTGGGCCATGCATTTCGAGAGGCAGTTCTTTCAAATGTGGTTAAATAAGCTTCCACATCATCAAGTTCCGTCACCTTTTGGAGCCCAATTTGTTCAGCATGAAAGGTGTATCTCCCTGATACTGGGGTCTGTCTGATTTCCTCCCCTAATCTTTGCAATTCTTCTCTCACTAATTTCTGCTCCTCTATAATTCATTGGTTAGTTTCGGTTTGAATTTGATTTGCCTCCCGTTGCACTTGGATAGCTTCTTGCTGTCCTTTTAAAGCCTGAAACTGGGTGAGGGTGGCCTGGGACAATTGCTGTATTAACTGTTCCATTGTTTGTTTTCTCCACACACGCAAAGCGAAACCCACACACACACACAAAAAACTTACTTTCTTCAATTTTCAAACCCGAGCAGTGGCTGCCCGCATTCTCCACCAATTGTGGTGTTGCTGGGGGAAAAGCAGTTGTAAAAGGGATGTTACTCACACCACACTGATCTTCTCTGTTCTTTGTTCGTACGTTTTCCAATTCCGATCCGTAATCTGTTTCCAGTATCATTAACAATCCAAATTTCAAAGTCAGCTTATCGGCTTCCGCGCCGGCTCACCGCTTCTGGGGCATTTATATACTGTTTCCTGATGTACAGTAGCTCAGCTGTGTCTTCTTGTTTCGCTGCATAGGTCTTTTCCAACAGCGGTTCAGCTGGTTATCCTTGGTGGCCATCTTGCTTAGGTCTATATCGAGTATATTCAGTGTTTCGTTCCGGAAATACCGGTTATAAATTACCCTTCCCCGGGTCCTCTTACAAATAGTATAACACACAAATTTTACATTATCATTATTTATCAAACAAAAAAGTCAGCCAACATTTAGTAACCTTCTGTGAAAAAGTAAGCGCACCCATAATAACAGTAATAACATGAAGTAAATATTCCCTGTAAGAGTTTGTCAGTCTCTCACATTGGGTCTCATATTCCTGGGAGGAATTCTGGACTAATCCTCCTTAAAAAAAAAAACTTTAGCTTAGTGATGTTTGAGGGCATTTGTTTATGCACAGCTCTCTTAAGATCCTGCCACAGTACCTCAGTGGCATTGAGGTCCGGATTTTGACTTGGCCATTCTAAAATCCCAGTTCTTTTCTTTTTCTGCCATCGATTTAAAGATTTGATGTGTTGTGGATCACTGTCCTGTTGCATGATCCACTCATAGCTAAGCTTTAGTTGTTAGATTGTCCTTTTCCTCTAGCATGTGCTGGTATAGAGAGCAATTAAATGATTGTGAGGCTTCCAGGGCAGCTGAAATGAACACCATGCTTGAACACCATGCTTGACGGGTTGGTATGAGGATCTTGTGGTGATATGCAGTGTTTGATTTTACATTACGGCCAAATAACTCCACTTTGGTCTCATCTGTCCAGAGGACACTGTTACAGAAGTAGAGTGGTCCATTCAGGTGCTGTTTTGAAAACCTAAGCCATGTTCTTTTTGGAGAGGAGTGGTTTTCTCCTGGATTTCGTGGAAGGGTAGCCATTTTTATTCTGTCTTTTCCGAATGGTAGAATCTTGAACTCTAATGGTTACCCATATTGACAGAGGCCTGTAGATCCCCTGGATGTAGTGTTAGGGTTTTTTTTTGCCATCTCTAGGAGCATCATGAAGTCTGATCTTGGAGTGTGCATGTGTTACCACAAACCTGAATCCACCAGACCAAACTGACAAAGTTTCTGATTTTATGAACAGGTGCAACCACTTTCTGATGATCAACTAATCATGTGTACTTGCCTAGCAGCACCTTATGCTAATTATCTTCTTAACTGATATATAAGCAGTAAAGGTGCACTTGTTCTTTCACACAAACATTTCAGGCTTCTGAATGTTGGCTTGATTTTTCTAATAAATAATGAGAAAGTAAAATTTGTGTGTTATTTTTCATGTGATGTTACATTTATCTTCTGTTAGGACCTGGTGAGGACTGGATGAAGGTCAAATATGTCTTGACATTTAAAACCATAGAATCTTTAAAGGGAGTACTTTCTTTTTCACATCACAGTATATCTCACCGCATATCTTAAAAAGAGCTAGACAAATTGCAAAATTGTGCAAAATACAAATAGATCAATTTGAGTCTGATTCCTCATTCTTAATCCTTAAGAGCTGCAATATGAAATATGCTATATAAATTAAATGCCAGACTGTGTACTCAAATGGTTTATATTGCATTTTCAGAATTTGTTAAATATATACTTTAGTTTGTATCATAGTCCTTTTTCAGCCAGTTATGCACCGGTAGAATACTCTGATCATATTCAGTTCATACAGTAAAATTTGAATTTTCAATAACTCACCAAGTGCTTTATTGCAACACCATTTTAAAGTTTGTGAAAGGTAAGGATAGAAGATGACCAATGCAAGGAGAATATATGCCTGTAAGAGAAAACCATACAAAAATTTCAAGCATTCTCTGATGAAAAACAGCCAAACTCATCATGAACTTGACAAATATGGTGCTTCCTGGAGTATTTGTGAACACCAGATTATGCCTTGATTACAATTAGTTGAGGCTTTCATTCTTCTCCAGAACTAATGAGATAAAAATGAATAATATATGTTTTTTTCATGTTCAACAATTTATGCCCAATGATCATGTAATTGGTTACTTTGGATATAAACATAAACATTTTATTTGAAGCAAGGGAAATGCACCAATGTTTTCCAGTCATTACCAGGTTAATCAACTTGTTTTCATACTCGGACGGTACTGACTAATACTGATTGCAGGTAAGCTTACAAAACAGCTTATGAGGAGAAATTGTGCAATGCATTGAGTTTTCCTGCTTTTGTCCTGCACACGTAGTGCATTGTTAATGGCAGACAATGTTCTTTGGCTGCAGACTGGAAAGGTTTTGTTTCTGAAAGCAGTATCTAATTTGTTGACAATAGTACTTACCAGAGGAAAAAAGATGAAAGCAAAAATCCCTGCTAAAAAGCAGAACACTGGGACTCTTAAAATAACCTTTAAGATCTGGTATTTGTAATAGTTTTGGTTTTCTGATATCTGTATATGATCAATCAACAGGTAGGGTTGACTAAATCCATATAAAACAATTCCAGCCTGTAAGGGAAAGAGGGAAGAAAATATAGGTTTGGACAAAAAAATAAAAAACAAAAAACAGGCATTTCCTTATTTTAAAGTCTTGCCTGGATTTTGTCATCTGTCCCACAACCCAGCCCTGATGTATTCTTGAACAGGATCCCCAAAATTCCAACAATATTCATCCTTACTTTGTAAAACGAAATACATTTATAAACATTGTCTCTACAGAAGAAGACAAGAACTCATTTTACAGTGTTTCAACTTGAGAAAACCTACAAAAGACTCATACATAAGCAAGAGAAAGCATTATAGAACTTACTAAAAAAAAACACAAGTGTATGAATTCAATTTGACTGCATATCTGAATTGTGTACAGATGCAGCCATTCAAAATGTGCATCAAAACTTGTGTTCATGGTAAGTTAAATACGTTGTACTGCAGTATGATTCAGCTTGCCGAATTTAATTTTTCACTCCACAAAGAAGATCGATAGGTTTCACTTGTGGTGCAGTGCATGTTAGTGAAATGGTAGCGTCATTTAGTTAGTTGTACTGCTTCTTTAAATCCATTTAATATGGAATCATTGTAACTAAAGGGAAATTTTGGTAGTAGAAAATAGAAATAACAAAAATACAATAATGTTTCCAAAAACCATTAACGATAATTTATTAGTATTGTAGTGTCAAACAAAAGACAAAGTTCAGGTGACTGTGAAGCAGAAGTCTATTTATTCATATGCATATGGAAGTCTGGCTTGCATGAAACATGAAAATGATATTATTATCCCACTTCCTGGGCATCTCTCTTATCTCTTCATTCTTCAGTATAAATATATTTATGTAGCTGGTAATGCAACTGACAATAAAATATTAGGTATATAACAGTATTCTATGTTCTTCATAAACATTTTCTACTTCAAATTCTTTAACTCAATTACTTGCTGTAGTTATTTTGGAAATGTTTAGATGTGCTTACATCTTAATGTAAACTATGGAGGTTTGTCCTAGCAAAAATGTTTGTGAGCTCTTCTTTTCACTGTAACAACATAAACATGCTTTAACTTAGGACACAACCATACAGAGATAACTGTACTGCTATCTCTGCAAGGTTGTGTTCTAGGGTCACAATGAAAAAATAAAAATATTAAAACTTATCCATAGGACTTTTTATCTCCTATGTAGGATGTCTTTCCTAGTTCTGGGCGTAATTCCTAGTACTAAGGTACCTTAAAAACACTTAATGAACACTTCACAAAGAGAGATCATTCAGTTAGCCAGATGACTTTAATAAATGTGTTGACAGAAATCTGGATTTCAGTTTCTGAAGCAAGACCAATTGTATCTGGTTGAGTAACCATAGCAACATATCTCTTCTTAACCTGCTGCAAGCAGGTTAATTAAACTTGAGGTTGACTGTATAGTTACAGCATGGTTGGTATGACTTGCAGATCAGCCCCCCAGTCAACCCTCTGAGAAGAACATACTGCAGAAACTCTCACTAATTTTTTCTTGTGTAGGAAGAAAGGCAGGAGATGGTAACTGAAGCTCACTGCAACCCCACCCCCACCACCATTGTCTTAAAGACATTGGAGAACTGCAGGTGTTGTTATTCACTATCCAGAGTGTGTTAGTAATGTTAAAGAAAAAAGGGCAGCTACAGAAAAATACGTATAAAAATATTTTAATTATAATTATAGAAAAATATTCTACCTAGCGGCTTTAAAAGTTAGTATTTAAAAGAAAACATACAAGTAAAAACCTCAACTGCGATTTCTGCTTAAAGGCATTAAATTCCTTTACTCTCTCTGAGCATGCTGGAAATTGATTATTGGGTGTTCGGAACGACTAGGATAGCTGGTTTTCTTTACTTCCCCTCGGGTGTATTCACACATTTACTACACTTTTAGAAAAAGTTGAAGCTTTAGATTTAAATATGAACTTTTAGCCATCAAAATGGTTTAAAGGCGAACCTTCTTAAAGAAAAACCTTGAGATATTGCATTTTGCAATTTGTTATTTTTGGAACTAAAGTAAGTAGCAAAAAAGAGGTTAATAAAAGAACTTTATTATATATTGGTCAAAGTAGAGTTCCTTTAGGAACCTTTTCTGAGATGCAAAAAGACTGTACAATTGAAGTTGGTATACAATTTGTAAATTAAAGAGAAAACAATTGATGGAAAACATAATTCTAAATCTTCCTCTAATTCTTTCAAACTGCGATCAAAGTGTGGACGCACACATGCATATGGCATTGACTATAAAAACAGCAAAAACAATAAAACAATTTAGTTTTAGAATTAATTTAGCGAAATGTCTTGATTTAGCACAAACAAATCTCGTAAACAATTTTGTTTATTGGGATAAGAATAAAAGAGAAAACACATGGACAGAAAATTGATAGGCCTATGTGGACTTAGAGCATGTGTAACAATCTTTTTTGAACATCTCTGGTTGAATTGTACAGATGGTCCTAGGCCGGCTCAGAGTAACCACATAAAAGAGTTTATTCCATTAAAATGAAAGTTAGCTTACCCTGTTAAGGCTAGCATCCTTATATCTTGGCTGCTTCTGCTAATGGGAATGGAAGTGGTACTTGAATCTTTATCAAATTCCTCTTATACATGAATAAAATGCTATCCAATCTTTGTTCATGTTTCATATTTACTTGAAATTAAAGTTAGAATTGCAGCCTATTGTTTAAATTTAATGTTCATGAACCACTCAATTCACAAGATGCTTTTGAACGCTTGTCGGTTTGCCTTTATACAACAGCAGCTGTACTTCCTGAGAAGGCTGAAGAAAATACGGCTGCATCCACAGATCCTCACCAACTTCTACAGATGTACGGTGGAAAGCATACTGACCAGTTGCATCACAGTCTGGTACGGCAGCTGCACAGCATCTGACCGTAAGGCACTGCAGCAGGTGGTCAAAACTGCCCAACACATCATCAACAGTGCCTTACCATCCATCCAGCAAATCTACAACACCAGAAGTCTGAAAAAAGCCACCAAAATCTGACCCCACACACCCCAGTCATAACTTGTTTGTCCCCCTACCATCTGGCAGAAGGTTCCGGACACTCCAGTTGCACACAACTAGACTCCAAAAAACCTTCTTCCCTAGAGCCGTCAAGCTGGTGACACCCCCACTCCTTCCTATCATACTATGATCTCTCCTCACTTCTTCCTGTACCCACAATGACTGTACTCCAACACCACTACATACACGACAACTGAATTTAAGCAGAAATTGTACTTAAAACTGTATTAGTTGTAATATTTATTAATCACCGTACTATTTTTGCACTGTTCCTCGAATTACTTTTGCACTGTTTTTGTCCTGTTGTATTCTTTTCTCTGTTTGCGTATTTGCACAGTTTTGATTATACTGTTATGTTATTGTGTTACTGTCTATTGTCTTATTTTCTGTTCTATTTATATAC
This sequence comes from Atractosteus spatula, assembly GCF_055471065.1. Classification (NCBI taxonomy): domain Eukaryota; kingdom Metazoa; phylum Chordata; class Actinopteri; order Semionotiformes; family Lepisosteidae; genus Atractosteus; species Atractosteus spatula. Next base: position 36,515,576 of record NC_142708.1, read on the forward strand.
TGCACCTGAGTGACTAATGATAAACACTTTTCACTATACTATGCACCTTTGTAAGTATAATGACAAATAAAGTTGAATTGAATTGAATTATAGTTCAGGAGAGTATACTGTTTACTTTACTAATGTTAACATTTGACTTAATTTATCTATGATAAATTTGTAAATATTTTTGTATATAGACCAGTTTTATAGATTTAGATGTAGTTTGTGTTTTAGTGCAGTTCTACATCAGTGTCTACAGTAGTTATACAGCTAACATTTGCTAGAAGTAGGGTGCTGAGACGGGTATGGTTATGATAGAATAAAATAATAAAAACTGCTTAAATGTCATTTCTGAAATTTTGTACTGATATTTGTATATATAAAAATCTTTAATTATACTTAAACAGCCCTATCTGTCAGATTCTCCTTTCAGGGAACAATACAATTATTCTGGGTGATGAATGTCAGCTGCTGTTCCCGAAAGTGAATAAAACTGCTATTGACCTATCCTTGACCCTTGCCTCCTACTTAGAGACTGTTGCTAATTAAGTCAATTTTGGCTTTGATCAAGCCACTACAGAAACCAGTGGAAAAACTGAACCTTTCTTACTGAACCTAATCTTTTTTCAATTTTTTTAGTAATCTGTAATAAATCCAAATTCTGATTAGGTAAATTGTCGTTAATAATACAAAGAATAAAGAGCAATAGCATGGAATTCAAGTAAACAATTGAATGGTGCAAAATAAAAAAATGTAAAAGATAATTAAAAGCAGTAAAATGTCAATATAAAATCTCTACATAAAAGGGAAAAAATAAAAAATAAAAATTGACAAGCAATAAAACAAATATTATCTAAAAGATACATTTAAAAAACTGTCTTTTGAGTTGCTTCTTAAAACTACTCACTGAAGTCGCCTTTTAAATATCTATCCTAACTGACACAGGTAGCCAGTGTAATGATGCCAAAACAGGTGTGATATGATCTCTCTTCCTAGTTCCTTTTAGTACCCTGGGTGCAGCATTTTGAACAAACAAAAACAATCTTTCGTTTTTTGGGGGTAGACCTGTAAAAAGTGAATTACAATAGTCTAATCAAGAGAAAACACAAGCATGTGTCAACCTTTTAGCATCTTGCAGATTAAAGTAAGGCCTTACTTGTGCAACATTTTTCAGGTGAAAGAAAACAGTCTTAGTGACATTGTCATGTGAGGTTTAAAACTTAACTTGGTAACTAATAGTTAATTGTCCAGATTTATCAACAGGTTTTTCTTATTTATTATGCTGGATAGTGTTTCTGGGAGGTCCTTACTAAAACAAGTTAATTTAATTTATTAATTTATTATTATTATTATTATTATTAATTTATTAATTAAATTATTTTAATTTAAAGATGAGGCCAAGGGCATTGTTACTGGAAGCATAGTTCAGTGCAGGACCCAAATTCACAGTCCTTAAAAGTCATCACATTAAAGCAGTTCTGTAAAGAAGAATGGGCTATAGGAAATATTTAGTTCAAGGAGATGCCACCAGTTACTGAATGGAATGATTCACATACTTCACAGAGACAGAGTAAAAGTGCCCCCCCCCCCTTATTTTTGGTACAATTGAGGCATTAGATTTAAATGATTAGATTCCATGATTTATTCAATTCAACTAGCAATGTTCTGAGCAGGGGGCAGGGAAAGATGTTCATAATAAAAGTAATACACAATTTTATATATTCATGAGATTAATTGTCTTACATATTTTAAAGTAACACTGTTACTTAAATTTGTATTATGACAAAATATAAATTATTTGAATGTGTATGTAAAACTAAAAAAACACATTGTGTTAACAACAGACAAAATATTTTGTATAATTGGCTAACTAATCTTGCTTTGTGAAACAGCCCCAGGGTGTCAACAGTTGTTTGCTTACAGTTGATATTTGCTACATTAGCTCTACACTACACATGTTCATCCATGTAATTGCTACTATTAAATTCAATAATGTACATACTGTGATATATAAAATTAATAGAAATGTCAATATGGTATACATATTATGTGTTATACGTTATTATTAGAGAAAGAGTCTTTATTATCCCCAAGAAACAATTTGCACATTGGCCAGGAATTGAACCTAGGCTTCTTGTATGGTACCACTGAACTGCTACACTGATTGGACTTGTATTAGCTACAATGCAATTTACAGTACACAACCGTGAGTCATTCTTTGAAAGTCATTCAAATCACTACTGCCCTCTTACCCTCTTTTTGAATGTGTTTATTTGCTTTAAAATATAAGGTTTTTTAAAGCCACTAAATATATTTTTAATAACAAAAATCTAAAGTTATCTGTTTTCTAATGACTATGCTGTAAGATCATCCGGGGCCGGGTCACTGACAACAGATATTTTTCAAAAAACATCCTTAAAGTTTTTTATATAAGCCTTGACGCTGGTAAAATGGCCTCTAGTCTACATCAGATGACTGCCAAAGGAAACACCCTAACCCCCAATTACCTAATGAGAAGCAGGTGAGTGATGTCAGCAACCGGATAAGTAATCCCCGGAAGAAGACATCTGGGTGGAAACCAGCATGGTGGAAGCATTGTGAGAGTGAGGATTGCAAGCGGAGTTGCTGGAGGAAAGAGCCTGATCTTTAGAAGTCAAAAGAGGGAACCAGAGTGAAATATACAGCGAGGAAACTTGGAACGCAATTTTAAACTAATTCTGTTAGGTGTTATACAGTATTGTGACATACCTTAACTTATCCTGGGCTGGGCGAAATCAAATTAAATTGGTTGTCGGTAGTACAGTTTGCATACTGTACAGTATGAATAGTGCCAGAAAGCACTAATGGGTTGGTTAATAAACATTAAATTTTTATTATTAAAATAAGATTTGATTTTAAAATAAAATCTGACAACCATGGGCAGCTGTAGACCTTTGAGGATTCACTGCGACACCTGGCAGTTTTACTGCCACCTGACACCTTGCACATTTTAAATGGCTTCATCTGTATGTTTCTTGTATTGTACCATAGGCAGTTGTACATTATCATTATGCACAGTTGTACAGATGCAGCCATTCAAAGTGCGCGGTACAAACCCGTACCACACGCAAATCATTACGTCATAACGCGTCATACCGCGGTACGTGATTGGCTGGCCAAAATGACCGACAGAGGCACTCGTGGTGCATTGGTCGGTCGTGGAAAGATTTAATCATTTAATGTCTTTATTGTGCACATTTTAATCTGCTTAGTATTGAATAGTTATATGGAATTTTACCACTAAGGGGAAATTTTAGTAGCTGAGCATAAAAAGAATAGGAGCATAATGCATCTGAAGGTCATAAATGATATTAATTTAGGAACATAAACATATTATGTAAACTGTATATTGCTGGTCTTGGTATTTTAAAGAAAAAATACACACCAGTATTCCATTTCTCCCTAAACATTTTAAGCATCAAAGTCTTACATGTGGTTATTTCAGAAACGTTTTTTACGTGCTCCTTCTGACCATGTTACTGTAAGTTTATACAGTATACAGTACTTTATGAGAAAAGTGATAGTTTTAAGCTTTTCTGCGAATACACTCGATACCAGAGTAAACAAGCATACTTTTAGAATTTGATTAATAGGTAATATAATATGGAATCGCGTATCTAAAGAAATTAATAACGGTAATAACGGTTTCAGAAATCAAACAAAGATTTATTCCTTTGTTTTGTGGTCTGGGCAATTGGAGGCTACGCTGTTATGCCTCCTAT